>NC_142524.1:24341357-24566357 GCF_964205215.1 Stylophora pistillata
GCCAATAAAAGTCACCACCTATCTGTTGATTTTCCTCAGTACCTTTTTAAATATTTATCATGAACTTCCCCCTATGATGGTAGATATCTACTTAAAATAATATGCTAAACATTTTGTGGACACTTCGGGGATCTTTTCTTCGCAATTTATTTATGCAGATTAGGATCAGTATGGCAGGGCTTTGAATTCATTCAAATGTTATTCAACGAAAAAAAAAAAAGAGAATATATCAAGAGGGAATCAGGGCGCACGTAACTGGGATTTTTCAAAGGAAAGGAGGGTTATGACCTGCGGGCAGACCTATTGCATGACACACGAGGCCCTCTGCACCCTACTTCTCAAGATCTGCACCCTACCACTCAAGGTGTTAAGTCCCACTTGATTATACTTATATACGCAGGTGGCACAGTTAGATTAAGCTTTATTGTCAAATAACACATCACAGAGACCTGTTCGAGGATCCAACCCGTCGGTGCCTTTCGATGAGGCCATCACTGAGGGAGGCTGTCGTTTCACTCACTACCAGGATCATCAGAAGTGACCACATTCAAAGTTTCCTCACAGTTGAATAAGTATTTAATAAATAGATTCCTTATTGCCGTGGGTCTATTCAGAGAAAGACTGATCACAAAGAAGTGGCACACGAGGAGCAGCCGAGTGTGTCAATAATGTTCTTACCACTATTTATTTCATGAAATAAAGAAGCAAAAAAGTTTTTGTCATCTATGCTTCTATCCTCCAAGACACTCTTTTCTTCAAATAAGGACAGCCAGGCTGACATTAGCCAAAATTTTAAGAACATAGTAAAAACATATCCAGGCCGAGAACTTCCTTTATTTTCCTCTTTTATTTCATGAGAAGTATAATAAATATAACTCATTAGACGTTTTGTTGAGTAGTATCGCTGAGTATTTTTACGAGTTGTGCCGTATTATGACGAGCCCGTGGGGCGAGTCAAAATACAAACAAAGAGTAAAAATACTCAGCGATGCTACACAACCAAACGTCTAATAAGAGATTTATTATCCAGCACACCAAATTGTTATTTCAGTGCGGGCGAATTTGGGGGATATTTCTGGAGTACAAATATCGCGTGATATTTGTACCCTACGAAGCACAATTGGATAATAAAAGGTAAAAGAAAAGTAACAGTATGATCTAACAGGACAACTGTTTGTTATATAATTCAAAATAACGGTACATACACATAATAAAGCCCACCAATCTATTTCATTTTAATTAGTCGCGCGCATGGGGATTAAAGCCCTACGGGAAAGATATTGGTGGGGATCGATGGAGCCATAGTAAAAACGAAAAAAGCCGGCAAGGCTGTTCCATTGAAAATACTTTCTGAATTTTGGATGGTTCGTTTAATTAACATAATCGGCTTAAATCCTCCGCCATTTCTGGGTGTTGCAACAGCAGATGGGTTTGAGCACTGTTCGGTTTCTTTTGATCTCTGTCTTCATATATTAGTCATTTGAAGATGAAACAACCTGCAACATATAAATTTTCTCGACGGCAAAAAGTGAACATATCGTAATAAATTAACGTAATAGTTACGTGTTTATTCTAAGCATGATGGAAATTAAAGAATACAGAAAGACATTGACATATAGAACTATATATAATAATATATATTTTAGTATGTTTAAATGAGAATGGCACATATAAAGCAATTGTAGTTAAGCCACAAATTAAACTTTCAATTAAGGAAGTCTAACGACGCTATACGAAGAACACAGTTTTTACCTAGAGTTGATTCTTTTAAGGTTCGTGTACTATTCTCAGCATTGAAAACTAGTTCCTTTCAGTGGAGTAGAAGGCACCGCTTACGCCAGCTTTTTAAAGGTATTTAAATATCTTTCTCTCCAAAGTAAAAGAACCTTCCTTTTGTCGTATATGCAATTTCATACATGGCTTATATAATTGCATATTCCATATGCTGATATCAAAAGTAAAGATCTTTTCTTTTAATCACCTTCGGACTTGATCAGTTGATTATAAGAAAATGTGGTCATTTTACTTCTGTTGCAAGTTTTAAGTTTTAGCTTGTCAAACACTATACCAAAAGCCCATGGGTCGAGACACTGGCTGGCCTCTCTAATGTAAATGTATACAAAGTCTAAAAAGAAACACACATATTATTATCTCTTAGTCGGGCACTGTGGCACTGTTTCCGGGCCAAGATAAAAATTTTAGCTGTTTAGCCCGCTCACACGCTCGCATTTTCAGACTCTTTAATTTTATCGTAATTTTTCTCAGTTTTTAATGTCTCCATGTACTCCAAAGTGAAAATAATAGTAATATAGTATATGCTATTTCTTATAAATATGTTTTAGACCCCTCTCAGATAGAGTCATTTAATCCTCGCTTAGAGGCTCCGGCTAAAATGACTCTGAATCGGCCCCAAAACATAATTAGACTTTCTGTTAACGGCTTTTTTCCCTTTGATCTAAACACATTGACGCAATTAATCTCCAAGAATATCTCGTCTGGATATTTGAACCTCCGTTAAAGTTAAAGATTTTTTAATGAGCGCCTGAAAAGTAGTAACAAAGTCCAAGGGATCTTAAGTAAAGTAGCTCTCGTAAACCTGTTTACGAAAATGTCTCTTTTTAAATTCAAAATGTGTTAAAAACGTACCAGAGAAGCAAAAATAATAACGACAAAAAAATGAATGCTTCTTGACAACAGCACGTGTTGATAACAAACTGAATGTGCTTTTGTCTCTCCATCAGGCAGAAATTAGATTAATTACGTCAATAAAACTCCTCGGGAACCTCAGTTGTTCCGACGAAAGAATAATATTCTGAGAACAAGGTCAGATGAGCCACCTATACGGGCTCAGAAGCTGCTGTATTAGTCTTCTGGGAGGTATTGATGAAGAATTCCTCCGATGTTGTCAGTGAACACGCCAAGAGTGGCTGTGAAAAGTCAGGAAACTATATTTTTTAAATCCAATATGTTGCTTGTCTGTTCCGGCACATATGGTATCGTGAATCATTCATTTCACTTCATTTTTACGCGTTTATGGAGGAAGGAAGGATCTGTAGAATAAGTATACAGTTAAAAGGCGTCACTCGTCTTCAATGAATTCTTCCTGGTCTTTAATTGGTTGTTTAAGAGACTTTTATAACGAAAATAAACTGCACTGGTCTTGACAGTGTTCATAAACAGAGTGAAAAAAGAGGGGGCTGAATTTTCACATGTACAGCCCCTCCCGCCGAATCCTGCTCCAAACCTTTTTAATTTCGACATGTGTATCGACGCTCACCTTAATAAGGCGATAGAAAGTATAAGCCTGCCGGGTCGAATGTAGCCTGTAATTCAAAACTACAGAACATAAAAATCCATTAGTAACAGACTGCGCGCCGGAGAGTTCAATTAAATTTTATTTACCGTTTGACTTGTACTAAATTTAGAAGTCGATAATTGCCAAAACTAAGAAATATAAACCCCTCGTCAAAGCGATCGATCTAACAGTTACGTTGCTCTAGAGAAAGGTTACACATTGATTAGCATCCGCTGTTTTTCACCATGAATAAGCTGTCAAAATCTTTGGGTTTTCTGTGCCTCATGGCTACAGTTTTATTGCAGACATTTTTTCAGGATAGTGAAGCTGCCATACCTGTTCCACCATGCCCAGGGAGATCGCCTTATTGTCCTACACATAAGCCCTTTTCACTGAGCCGGGAAAAGAAGGTAACTCAAGCATTAACATTCGTTTAAACACATCAAATTAGCAAAGCGTGAGCTGAACATTTTTAATTTCTTTACGACAAAAAAAAAATTTGAGCACATGTTTTTCTGGTAACAGCCGGAGCTGAATAGAATTATAATCTTCAGTTAGGACAAAAGTAAAAGGACTAAATCATCTTGGTCCTGGTGATATACCTCAGTCAACTTTCTTTCTTATTTTCCGCCTTAAAGAATAATCCTAGTTCTCAAAACTCATTCAGAGTAGGGATTAAGGTTTGGATCTGTTTGGTTTAAAAACTAACTGCGATGTCCCTTAACCTGTTACCGCTCGAGGTGATCAATCGGAAATTAAGATTTTCTTGCAATTCTCCCAAACTCTTCAGTGAACAGGTACTGAATAGACAGAAACAAGAATATTATCCACTAAGTTTCTTTATCGGACATCACACCTCAATCTCAGTGATGGCTGACTGAGAAATGCTTGAATAATAGTTGTTTCTCAAGTTTTCCTTTAAAATTTTTGCGCGGGAAATCGGTGCAGTGGGCCAAAATTGATTCCTTAGCGCATGCTCGATGTTTTACCACTGTAGCTGTATTGTGGTCTCGTAAAAAAAAATCTGCCCTCAGGGGCTATGAAAACGGGTGAAATGCATCAGTTAGGAGAATAGGCTTTTCAAGTACAATATGGGCGCTAGCTGGCGTCGCGCGTCAAATTTGAACGTACAGAGACAAAAAGAAATGAAGTTTTTAATTTTTGATCGGTCACTTCTGTCATTTGAAATAGCACGTTTCATTTCAAATATTACTGTTTCAGGCAGTTGAACATCAAAGACGCATTTGTGAGGCCGCACGTACTTTAAACTGCGAGAGTGAAGAACCTCAGTGAAAACAGCTGGAAGATGAGGGACGCCATTAAGGAACACCTGTTTAGTTGGAAGTTTTGTTTAATTATAAACCCTCTGTCGCTTAAAATAAAGTGAAATGCTTAGTTTAAACAGCTTGCCGTCTGAACTGTTTTTTACAAATTTTAGAAACCGCACAAGTTCTGAAAATTTCATCCATTTAGCTTCAGTAAAATACCCTCTTCGCCAGCGAAAATATTTGAAAGTGATCCTAAATCTAGAGGACAGAAAATGTTCTCTGTCCAAGTTAACAAAAGAAACTTACATTTTCGTTTCAACCCATTAAATTAAAGCTCGAGATCGTTGGACTGCGCGTAAAATTCGAGATTTCCAACTATTTACAATGTGTGTGCATCATTAACAGCACAATCCTAACAATAATTAATTCAAGGAGTGCAAATATCACGCGGTATTTGTATCCAGAGAACGGGATAGACAGGTTTTCTCGCACCGCGCGAGCGACGAATTGGACTGAAGTTTCAAAACTAATGGCGGACAATTCAAATTAATTTCTTGACGACGAAGAGTCGGAATGGCTGGCGAATATTGATCTAAGTTTATTTAATAAAACAAACGAAGAAAATCAGTTAGACGACAATGAAATTTCGTCATTTATTGAAGAAAATAGTAAGAGCAACATAACGCGCCAATTCGTTCGCTTGGCATACTTCTGTCACGCACTCCCTATGTGGCGTGTTGGATAAAAAATACCTTATTTGACGTTTTGGTGGGTTGTATCGCTGAGTATTTTTCCTCGTTATTTGTATTTTGACTCGCCCTACGGCACAACTCTTAAAAATACTCAGCGATACTACACAACAAAACGTCTAATAAGATCTATGTACTGGAAGAGGCAAAACCGATGCAATACAACTGCAATACATGAACTATCTTACCAGTCTCTGACAAGTGGCAGATATTGTGCCAGATATAGTTCTACCAGACGTGCTGGATCAGCGATCCACACTTCATTCAAACAGTTCACCATGGCAATAACAATAAGGTGAGCGCATCGTTCTGTTTTCATGGTCGTTGGAGGAAGTACTAGATCCCTATGAGTCTATTAAGTGGAGCAAAATTGAAATTTTAGCTTGCAACGGCGCGAGACAGACTTTCTTTAGAATAAAGAAAACAAGGAGGATTTTATGTCATTGCGCAAGGCTGTGCCCGAAGGAAAATTGAATGGAGCCCAATGCTCTGAAACTGTGAAATCCAGGGTGCCCGGCATATGCTTTGTGTGAAAAAAAGTAAAATTCATGAGTCGCCCAAGAGGAAAAGTAAAACGCCAGGGGCCACCGGGCGCTGCTAGACCACAGCCTTGTCGCGACTTCGTTTCCTAGAGCGTTTTTCGAATCAATGACGAAATACCAAAACCAAAGTAAACAAAACGGCCAATCAGAGGTGAACTATGAGAGTAGTTCCTTCTTTTCGCCAAAGCCCGTCGCGCATGAGAAAAAAATAGGCAGTTAAGGCTGCATATGGCTACTGCTGCCGCATCCCACATCTTTATGAGTCAGGATTGTTCCACAAAGGAAAGATGATTCAAGAATGTAGTGACTAATTGACAGTTAAAAACCAATGGTAACAAATAATCATATTAATATGATACTAGTGACAGTAATAATAATAATAATAATAATAATAGTAATGATAATAATAATAATTAAAACAAGTTTAAAAAGTCTCTGGCTGAGAGAAAAGTCTTGAATCTCTTCGGTATTAACAACTGTTCTACAGAGTAGCAGAATTCATCTTATGTCTGCATTATTTTGCTTCAGCTTCATTCAGCAGAACAGCAAATAAATTGACGATACATGATCGACCTCCTTAATAATAAAAATAATAATAATAATGATAATTATAATAGTATTAAAAAATAATAATAACAATAGGTGAACAATAATGATCTCTTCTGGGGCTAGCTCAAGGACCTCTCTGTTCCTCTATCTATTATCTATTCTCTATGCTCCAATAATGATTAAACTAGGCTTCTATTAATTTTAACTTTGATTTTGCTAGTTTATTATAAATCATTTTCTTATTTCATTGCAATTCCATTTTTTTGAGACTTGTTTCATACAACAAGGCACTCCACGTTGTGGATTATTCCACCATTCCACCGTTCCACCGTTGAATAGGGTCACTGTAAACTCAATGTGTCGTATTTCGGACCTTGTTCGCTTCACAAAATTTGCGGCTCTTTTGAGTATTTGTCGCTGATTGAAATGGTAAAGTGTTCCCTTTTCGAATAGGAAAATTTTCTTCAAATTTTCTACGATGTGCAGATCAAACCATTTAGATATTTCTGAGAGGAAAAGTCTTTTATTCAATTTCGTGCCGGAGACGCCACTGTGAAATTATTTTGAAATGATTATCATCTTCTGTGTTGTCAGAGCAGGAATTGAAAAAATTATACCTCCGGATTTACTGGGCATAATTCGCTGATCCGAACGTTTAAATAATCTCTTTTCCCTTTAAGTTCGCTCGATGCTCCGATCACACCTTTTCAGACATTTCTGCGAGGTAAAGCTTTGTTTTTTCAAGCGCCATCCTGAAATAATTGTGAGATGCTTATCTTTGTATAAAGTAGTCCGAAACAAAGAATACGTAGCATCAGGAAACTGTACGATAACATACTAATTCCGAGTAACATTCGAAGCGATCCGAAGAAATCGTCAGCAAGCGTTGAGCGACCGAAGATGTCCCGAAACAGACAAACCCAAGAGTGAGGAATATCGAGTAGAACTCGGCAGACTTCGCTTTAGGGCGAGGAGGTCGCTCGTATTCTATCGTTACACTAACTCAACAGGACAACGTTATGGTTTCACCTCGATAGGAGGCTGCAGCTATAAATATGAAGGCTAGCGCGCCTCATGATACTCTCAGAGGGAGGTGCACGAAAAGTGGGAGCCTCCCGCGAAGCGCAAGCCATCGAAAAGGAGACCGGGACTGCTCTAATCTGAAGCAGAGCCGAGGAACAAAATTTAACACGTGCGCTCAAAATCTGCTTCATAACAACTCGCATATAGCTGGCAGTTTGCTTAAGTTTTGCTTTGAGTTCTCAGAATACCCGGTCACTCATTTACATGTCATTAAATAAGAATAACGTCTATTGTGTTATACCTTTTTCTTCAAAGCCTCCCGACATATGTAAATGTGTGCACGGGTATTCTGAAGTTGCTCCCTCAGTGGTTCTTGTGGTCCCATTCCTCAGCTCTGCTTCAGACTTTTCCTTTTTCCTTCTTCGGTGGCTTGCACGTCGTGCGAGGTGCCCACTTTTCGTGCGCCTCCCTCCGAAAGCTCCATTAGGCGCGCTAGCCACGGCAAACTTACTCTTCCCTTGGTTTCGTTAGTTACATCTTCCTCGCGCAATACTTTATAACAAATAACCTCATCAAAGTTGGATTTCATCAACATACCTTCAGGTTCTCTCGATATGCATTTCGGAAGAGGTTTGTATACGTTACGCCAGGGCATACCATTGTAACACCGACATTCTTATCATAGACTTCCATACGTAAAGTGTTGAAATAACCCTGTAAATAATAAATTGTCTGTTTCCTATCTTATTTAAGAATTTTGGTTCTATTTGTGTGGGTTCTTGATTAAGCTTGTTCGATCAAGATGGCTGGATATTGGCCGAATGTTTTGCATTTTTAGAGCAAGTCGAGGTCTATAGAAAAGCAGAAAAAGAACGATGCTAATATCCAGCCATCTTAACCGTACAAGCTTGGTCAATAAAGGATTTATTATGATGGAAAAACATTTCGCTTTTAAAAGAATCAATTTGGAGAGCTGCGAAACATAGCCAACTGTGTGTGTGGCCCAATAAACCCACAAGGCTCGATTATGTTCCCTTTGTTTTGATTGTCTTCTGCCGCTTGCGACTTCATCACCTGCATTACATACATACATACATACGTTAATTGACCACTCCCTCAAAGGGCTTTTCAGGGCCATTCTTACAACCCTGTAATCAAATTCCCCTTGTGCACTCATTTGATAACCCGATTTTGAAATCACGCTTATGATTTCCAGCCACTCAGTTCAGTTACCATCATAGCATCATCAATTACACAAAAAGTGCAATGTTATTTCAAGTCAATTACCTGAAGTGCATGTTTGGAAGCTGAATACGCAGCCACAAAAGGTGCTGGTGCTGCAGAATTAATCAATGAATTGACATTGTGTTTGGTGTAAATTGTTTTACCCAAATAGTAGAGGAAAAATATTTTATCACTGTGTGAATGCCTTATATTTTATAAAAGTCATGCAAAATATAAGGAAATTTCAAAATGTAAACACCTGTCCACATCCAACTGTACAAATTGGGAAGACAGTATTGGTAAAATATTTATGATATCTCTTCAGAATATCTGATGGGTTTTTGACACCATTTCTAATGCTCCAGAATGGCTTCAAAAGTCTGTCACACAAATCAAAAACAAACTGAGACAAAAATGGACCTAAAACTCTAAGTCAGAGCAATTTGCAAATTAATTTTAAGCTTCAACATCCCCCCCTGGGGCAGTTTGACACCAGAGGGGTGGGGAATTTGAAGTGTGAAGCCCATCCAGTGTTTTATCTTTTACTATGGAGGTGTTTGTTGAGGTTAAGAGTTCACGTTATTTTTTGGAAAAAAAAAAAGGGTCTACAAGAAGGTCAGGGTCACTAATCTCGCCTTTTACAAATATTGGCTATCAAATCTGGCACTTGTCAGGCATTTCATATAATTTTGGTTGGAGGGGGGGGGGGACCAGGGGATTTGAACATACCAGTTTTCTCAAGTTCAAATACCCAGCTGAGGCTGGGGGATGGGGGATATTGCAAAGCCTTGAATTGATCACTGCTTAAGAGGTGACTATACAACCATGTGTCAGACAAACTCGCATGTGCAGTGCTCTTTGTTTGATGGGGGGGGGGGGTGGGTTGGCCATATAGTACCAAATGTTTGTTATTATTTCTGTAGGAGCACAAATCACACATTTCTATATTGCTCAAGTAAGTGATTCTTAAAAAAAATCCTTCAGCTGTCAAGTTGTCAGACAAGAAAAGGGTAGATTGTAAAATGATGTCTTGTCATGTTTGAAGAAAGGATTTAAAGCCTTCAAGTTTTAAGTTCATGTTTTAATACTGAACTTTCAGTACTGTTTTTTTTTTCTAATTTTCCCTCCCCCCCCCTCCATCCCCTCTTGAGTGAGATATCACTTAACTTACCACATTTCCCAGAGGCACTACTTATTACAACAATTTGACCATTCCTGTTTTGAACCATGTGAGGCAGAACAGCTTTGGTAAAAGAAATTGTCCCCAGTACATTTGTGTTCAGGACTGGAAAGACCACATCAAAATCACTATCCATTGATAAACCCATCTGTAAAACTCCTGCATTGTTCACCAAAAAAACAATCTGCAGTTTTAACAGAATGTAACAGAATGTATCTGAATGCCACACTGATTAGCCAAGTAACAAACATTATAACTCAATTACAGAACATAATGATGCATAATGGCAAAGAGCTATATAACTGGTGTATATAGCTATTATAACAGTTGGTGCGAGTTCTTTGATAAAAAAAAACTTGTATATATAATATATACATCTTATTAACCAAGCGCGAGGGCCGTACTGGGAGAATATCGGCCCGAGGTCTTGACAGTAAGGACCTCGCTGCGCTTGGTCCGTACAAAAAAGACTGAGGGCCGATATTCTTCCAGTACGGTCCCGAGCAAGCTTGGTTAATAAGAGATTTATTATATGACTGAAGTTCAAAGGGACACAAGTGTGGTATCATCAGGTCCATTCGGGACAGTGCCCGGTCCAATACTGAGAGAATATTGACCGGCAATAGAGTATTTTGATTGGTTGATTTTAGTTATTGGCCCTCTGACTGCCCGAGTCATGTAATAAATATTATATATAATATATATTATATATTATATATACATGTTTTTTTCATCAAAGAACTCACACCAACACAAAATGAACAATGCAATTCAATTCCTGCCAAATCATTAAATTTTGTTTAGAGTAGTTCTTGTTATCATTATTCCATTGTTTTTACTTCATAAATATTTTTAGCACATTCTTACATATTCAGTCACATTTTAGCATTCGCCACCTTTTTAGCCATTTCAACTTTTACTACATATTTATGCTAATTTAGACAACTTTCACCCACTTGAAAAGGACCTCTAGGAAGTCAAAACATCTTGCTTTTTTGTTGCTAATTTTTAGCTTGAAATCGATCTTTAAGAAATTACTTATAAAATAGATAGTGATGAAATACCAGGATTTTTCCTTTTACTAAAAAAACATATCTTTATCATATGCAGTGAAGATACTATTTTTATTTATCAGGGGTGAGGATATTGATATTGGCCAATCATGGTTACTAACATGATTGGCCAATTACAAGAGAGCTTCCTGCTAAGGCGAACGGTCAGTTCTTTTGAAATTTGACTTTTTGGAACAGAAAATATATGTATTATTGTCTATATTTCTCCTTTTAACTTTGTATCCGAGTTTCATAACATTTTTGTGACAGACATTTTGTGATAGGTGACCACTTTAATTACACTACTTTGTTGTTTCAAAAATTAATAAAAAAAGTTTGTTTTATGTGGAAATTTCATCAGTATCTATAAAATAAACAGAATATTTCATGGCCACTTGGGGATACAAATTTTATCTTCTTGTGTTCAAATTACAGCTCACGAATGAACAAAGCAAACAAGTGAGAGATACTTACAGCACTCGAAGATTAAATTCATATCCCCACGCCGCCATGTAATATCATCTGTTTAACACCCTAACATTTGTATGTATATTCTCCATATGGTTGTCTATATATTTCCTAAGGTGCTGATAAGGAGAATCTCTTACTCAATCAAAGGCTTCTTTAGTTAGTGATCATTTTATATATTCTCCTGACTTTAATGTATGATTCAGGGGGGAATATTGTAAGGAGAACTTAATCTTTAAGGGTCAAAGGGTCAACAAAGGGTGGGTAACCTGTGGTGAGCTAGCATCCCTTTCAGAGGAGAAGTGGCAATACAGTGTGGACCCTTCAAGGCTCATAAGACTTATGAGAGGGGCATAGGAGAAGCCATTTGGTTTGAGCTCATGATGTAAGGATGGCAAGCCAAATATTTCCCATCTACCATACATGTATGACAACCACTTTCCTTTCCTTTTTCTGCCATTCTTCTTTTAGCATCAATCTCCTCAGGTCACACAGCCTCTCCCAGCCCTAAACTTCTGTCACCAATTGATACCCTCATACAGGGATCGGTTTTCAAAATGTTTGTCTAGTGTGCTACTCAGACCATGGAGGTCCTACTATGATAGATATTTTTATCTTATATTAATGGCCATTTGGTTACCGTGTCTACACACCAATATAGTACCAGAAGCATTGATAATAATACAAATGCCTTGATTATTAAGTACCTAAAAATTACCTTGCCAAACTTGTGAAGAGCTTTGGCGACGCAGTCTTCATGACAGGAAAAGTTTGTAATATCCAGTGGTAAGACAAGAAAATCGTCCTCAGATGTCAATGGAAAAATCTTTTTTGCCAAGCCTGTACAGCAAGAAAAAAAAGAGCTGTGTTAACGCATAAAATATGCAGTTTATCCCCGAATAATAGCACCATACTGAAGTGGCAACATCCCAATAATGATGGGACAGATTCCAATGTCCGTGTTCATAGACTACCTCTTGCAGTCTTCACAAAGGCTGCCCATTTCTATTTCAACACCTGCTTAGGTGCATCTGAACCCCAATTGCCAAAATAACGTCTTTGTATTGATCACTGTAACTTGCAAATAAAGATCGCTAAGTTTACCGAAAAAAAAAAAAAAAAACACCTAAAATTTACACTTACTCAGGCACTGATTTTTCACTCTGTCTAATTCGTCTTTTCTCCTCGCTGATAGCACCAGTTTAGAGCCCAATTCAGTTAGCTTGTAGGCTAAATGTTCACCTATTCCACTCGATGCACCAGTGATCCAAATCACTTTACCTCGCAATCTTTTATCCGGTGGTTTTGCAAATCTTTCGTAGAAATGCAGTATTGAATCACAATCAGCAAAGTAAATCCTCAAAGTATGCAAAACGACAAATAAAACGACACATATCTCAAACAAACTCAGCACCTCCATGGCTGGCTCTGCTACGGCTACCGGAAGTAAGATTGTCTAGAAACGAGTCATTACGCATGTCAGTGGTTCCCAGCCAGCCGTAGCGGGAAATCCTTCTACGCGGTGGGAAGGTTTCGGCGTAGTCTGTGGTAGATTTTGATCAAGCGGAGTATAACGGCTTTAAAAGTGTTATAGGAGCGGAACTCTGCGAGAACATTTTGCGTGGATGTACTGTGCACTGGAAAAGGTCTGTCAATCGAGTAAGTGATATTGTCACGAAAAACAAAGAAGAACATAAGATTTTTCGCTACATTGGACATACCATACAGGAACTTACGAATCAAACTGTGGTCAAGTTGGCTTTCGACGTCCTTTGTGGTAAAAAGAATGTAGCAGAGGCGAAAGATCTGCTACCTTCAGATATAGCTGCAGCTTCTAATCAGCAAACCAATTTTCATTGGTCTCGGTCAGCGCACTGGGTGAGGTGGTGGTCAAGAGAAAGAATTTTAAAAATGTTTTGTAAGGCCTACACTTTACGAGATAACGAAGAGTGGGACGCGACACCCAATACCAGCAATGCCGTGGGGTCGCTAAATCGTCAGTCAATTGGTGAAGGATGTGGCAACAATGCGGCGCTCATGAAGAATATTTACATGGAAGACAGGTTACATACAGTCAAAATTGTTGCAAGTGAACAAAATATTAATATAAGTTATGAGAATAGCAGCCAAAACGAGAAAGGAAAAAAAAGGCAAAAAGAGGAAGCGTTCTCGACTAAGTTTGAGACGAACAAACAGTTCGCTACATGAAAGCGAAGCCCAAGTGAAACAAACTCCTCCCGATAAGCGAGCGAAATTAGACAAACGATCATCAAAACGGAAGTTACCTGAAGGAGAAAGGATGATTGGAACACGTGTGGAAGTAGAGTACGAAGAAAATGTTGAAGGAGTCATTAAGTATCTTGGTTGGATAAAGGGAACAGTTATGGATTACGATAAAGTGAACGGGTATCTCGTTCAATTTCCGGATGATGTGGACTGGATAAAATCTCTAAACAGCAAAGACGTGAGGATAATCAAGTAGGCATTCGTGCAAAAGAACTGAAAATTGAATCAAATTAAGAAAAATCAATACAAGGATTCAGCTAACATTGTCGCCAACGTTAAAATACTATAGGTAGAAAATTGAATTCACTTTGAAGGATGTAGTTTGGCTACAAGACGCTAAATTAATAATTTATTTCGGGGGTTACCATGCACTCTGCGGCATGAAACAGATTGCACAATCGTAACGTCACAAAGAAATCATCAAGTGACAAGAACTAGGTGGCAAGGTAGCCAAATCCGTCTATCACAGAATGTGATAAATGATATGCTAATTGTTCTAGTTGAGCTCAATATATTCAGACAAACCGTTCTGATGAACACTAACACAATGGACCTGAGATCGCAGGGTTCATAAAACAACCAAGGACATTGATAAAATTAATTAACGTTCGATTTTGTAACATCTCAGAAAACTAGGAGTAAAGAACAAAGGATATACCTTGTAATGAAGTACCAGAAAAGTATTTTACATTTTACTGTATTTCACTGTGGTGTTTTAACTCTACTGAAAGAATAGTTATGGTTCGGCATGCTTAATAAAGCTGTTAACGGCTGTTTTGTAGGTCTTTGTATTCGATTAGAATGAGAAGCATCAAGTTCAACATCTCCGTTTGAGAAAACACAGTAACCACGGGATTCACTTGATTTCTTTTCTTCAGGGATGTGCGGTGCCTCTTGGTCAGTGCGGGTTCGAGTCCTGGCCGGGAACATTGTGATGTGTTCTTGGGCAAGACACTACACTCTCACGGTGCCACTCGCCACCCGGGTCATAGTAACTACTAACTTTACCCAGGTGTATAAATGGGTACCGCGGATGCTGTGAGTGAGTACTTCGCCGTTAGTGAAATTTTATTAACTGCGAAATATTCCCTCTACACCATTATGCAGAGCAAGTACTTGGCAGTTGATGAAATTTTACTCCCTATTATTTCATAACTGCGATATATTCGCTTTAAATTAAAATGCAAAAGGAGTACCTCGCAATTAATGAAATTTTATTAACTGTGAAATATTCCCTCTACACCATTATAGGGAGCAAGTACTTGGCAGATAATGAAATTTTATTCCCTTTTATTTAATAACTGCGATATATTCGCTTTAAATTCTAATGCAAAAGGAGTTCTTCGCAATTAACGAAATTTTATGAACTGTGAAATATTCGCTTTAGACTATTGTGCAGAGCGAGCACTTCGCCGTTAGAGAATTTTTATTAACTGCGAAATATTCCCTCTACACTATTATGCAGAACAAGTACTTCGCAGTTAATAAAATTTTATTAACTACGAAATTTGCCCTTCAAAATAATCAAGAGTGGGTACTTCGCGGTTAACAAAATGTTATTAACTGCGAAATATTATCTTCACTTCGCCATTTGTGGATTTTTATTAACTGCGAATTATTCCCCGTACACTATTATGCAGAACAAGTACTTCGCAGTTAATAAAATTTTATTAACTGCGAAATTCGCCCTTTAAAAGAATTAAGAGTGGGTACTTCGCAGTTAATGAAATGTTATTAACTGCGAAATATTATCTTCATATTATCTTCAAAATATTATTGAAATATTATCGAAATATTGTCGAAATATTGTCTTCATAGGTCTGAAGTTTCGAGGTCTGAAGGTTCGAGGTCTGAAGTTTCGAGGTCTGAAGTTTCGAGGTCTGAAGTTTCGAGACACCCGGGCAGACTGAGACTTATGCTCTCTAGTTTAATGGGAGGCCTGGGATAATTTAACTACAGTAAAGATCACAGGCAGCCCAGAGTTGAAGGGGGCACCTTCTCCTCTGACGAGCTCCTCTGAAGTCTACTTTGCATTTGAATTGTGTGAGAAAATGACTACCGTCATGGTCCAACATTATCGATATCGGTATTTAGAAAGAAGAGTATCCTTAGGTAGAATATCTAATATACAGCAATGTGAGTTCTGTTGGTTATTTCTTTTTTTATTTGACGTTTATGCAGCTTAAACCATATTTTTAATTTTTTCCCTTTTAGGTGGTCTGCCTTTGTATGGGCTCTATGACCCTTTTGTAGATTATCCTAATGATGATGTTTTTCATTGTCATTGAATTGTAAAAAATAAATGTTCTATTATTTCCAAAACCACCATTTGGTCACCTCAGCAACATTTCATATCGAGCTATATAATATTTCCACCCGTATCACTAGGTACTTCATAACCTTGAGGAAACGCTGTTATTTGCAAGGTTTAAAAATTTCACGTCAGTTTCCAGTTTTTCCAAAGTACCCACCGGAATAAATAAATAGACAAATAAAACAATCATTTGATGAATACATTAGTGTCAAATGAATTAGGAGAAAAACCAAGCCACTCATCAACAATTACATCGCTTCATTCCATAAGAAAAAACAATTTACAATTCTAATTTTCATTTTGAGTAAACAGGGTTTCTACTGCGCTCATGAGGCGATTTATTTTCAAACCTTGCTTATTATGTAGTGAAGAAAAGTTCCACAAATTTTCATACAGCCTTGGACTAAAAAGGGAACGTACAACGTAAGCTAAAACGGGGGGGGGGGGGGATGGGGGCAACACAAGGATTGTCGAGGACTAAAATACAAAGACAACCCAAAGGGCCCGTATGTTTAGGATTACATTATTTGTAGAGGAGGATGCCAAGAATAAAACGCGGGAAAACGCTGATGACGAAGTCGCGGCTGGTTCAAGTACTACACCTAATTGGTTAGAAGGATGATGTAACTGAGTTTTCCACCAATACCAGAGCGTACTGGGGGATGGGAGGGGCAACACATATGCAATACAACTGCCATAGCTGAGAGGTGTCCAACGGAAAAAAGAAAACTTTTGATGTCTTCGCTTGATTATCTTTCGCAGGATCGCTTTTCTATCGAGTGTCTCAAAACCAAAAGTAATCACAACTACCAATCAGTGTAAGGGTAACATCACCATTACCCAACGAGAACTCAAAGCTGAACCTTGCCTGTTCGTCGGTTTGTCCTTGTCTTTGACGTTTATTAGTAGCTGACGTAGGGTAGTGATTTGTGGATTTCGAAGAGTTGAAGGATGCGCCAAATGTTCTCAGACATGCCCTTTATGTATGCTCAGTTTATGTCAATACAATGAAATGCTTAGTTTAGACAGCCTGCCGTCTCAACTGTTTGCATCTAAAACCTAAGGCAATTTTTTGTCATAAACACTGAATAACAGAGGCATGTAACTTGGGTTCTACGCTTCTACCCATAATTAGAAACTTCAGATTTTAGAATCGGAACAGGTTCTGAATATTCCATCCGCAAGCTTTAATCTTTTTTTTTCCATTGGCGTCCATACGTTTCCTTAAGCAGCTCAAATAATTGAAAGTGGTCCTGAGTTAGGAGGACAAAAAATGCTCACAGTCAAAGTTAGAAATCGAAAAGAAACTTTAGTTTTAATCCCAGCACAGTAAAGTTAAATCATCTTAATAAATTAACTTTTAATAAAAGCACAAATCGAACACAATTAATTTAGGTACACTATTTGAATTTCGAACCGAGTAGTTAATCAGGGATCTGCGGTCAAGTTTCACGGCGTTTCCGGTTTTTCCAATGCACCCACCTGAAGAAATAATTGGACAAATAAAACAATCAATCGATGAATAAATCAGTGATTACATAGATCAGAGGAAAAGGCCACTCATCAATGATTACATCGATTCATTCCTTGCTAAAATACAACTTACGATTATAATTTTCATTCGGAGTGAACAGGGGTTCTTCTGCGCTCATGAGGTAATTAATTTTCGAACCTTTCTTATAATGTAGGAGAGAAAAGCTCGAAATCATTTCCATACAATTACATCGTCAGGCCATAGTTAGTGGAAGGGGGACAGTCCCCCTCCATTAACTATGGCCAGGCTAAAGTAAGGGACGTACAAGGCAGGTTAATGCGGGGAACCTCTGAATTGTCGAGGACTGAAATACAAAGACAACCCGAAGTGCCCACATATAAAAGTTTGATTTGTAGAAGTGGATGCTTCGAATAAAGCGCGGAAAAATGCTGGTGACTTAATTCACGACTGGTTCAAGCATTGCACCTGATTGGTTAGGAGGATTTCGTAATTAAGTTTTCCACTAATACCAGAGCGTATTGGGAGATGAGAGAGGCAAAACTGATGCAATACAACTGCCGTAGCTAAACTACCTTACCAGTTTCCGACAAGTGGTAAATACTGTGCGAGATACAATTCTACCAGTCGTTTTGGAATAGCAATCCACACTTCATTCAAACAGTTCGCCATGGCGATAATAATAAGATGCACGCATCGTTCCGTTTTGATGGTTGTCGCTGGAAAAACTTGATCCCTACGAGTCTGTAAAGTGAACAAAAAGTTTTTTTTTTTCTCTTGCAATGATGCGAGGTGTCTTACGGAATAGAGAAAACTTGTCTTCGCTTGATCATTTTTTGCTGGATCGTTTTTCGATTCAATGTGTGAAAACTAAAGTGATCAAAACTACTGATTAGAACTAAAGTTAACATCATCAGTACAAGGAGGTTGTGGTCCTCCAGGTAATAGGGCAACAACACTCATATTTTTAGGTAATAGGGCAACAACACTCATATTTTTGCATCACACCTGAAAGACAGTATTGCCTTTGCGGCTCATATAATGATCGAAAGTGGTTATCCTAGAGCACTTGACCCAAACCTAAGGGAGAGAACGTGCCAGCTGTGAAGCAGACTTCGCCGATTACACTTCTTGAAACAAAGTCTGGACAAACTAAATTTTCCTTGATTTGGTTCAACAATGCCTTAATAATTGTACATCATAAATAATAGTATGAAATTTGGATTTTATCAAAATACCTCCAGGTTCTCTCGATACGCATTTCTTAAAATGTTTGAAAATACCAAGCCAGGGCATATCATTGTGACACCAACATTCTTTTCATGGACTTCCATACGCAAAGTATTGAAATAACCCTGAAAATGATAAAAGTAGATAAGTACTGGACAACAATTTTGTTTTGAATTTGTAAGTTTTGAAACAGTAAATGGAGATTTTGCCCAATTGGAAGTTAGTCCATTTTCAACCTGTGGGAGTTTGTCACTTGAAGTAGAACTACTTTGCCCTCAAATCACCAATTCACAAAAAATTGGAAGGGGGTAAACTAGCAGTAGGGCAAACCATTAGGGGAAGTACTTTGGACTTCAAGAGATGGGTGATGGTAGGATTTTTCTGAGTTGAAATATTTGGATTTCTAGATCATTTTGAATTGGAAAATTTTGGCAAGTATTTTTTTTGGGTAGCTTGATCTAAGTAGGGAGTTTTCTTTGGGTATTCAAAACAATCTGAAGATTGGACATAGTTCCTGTGTATCCTAGCTGTGAAGTTCAAAGAATACAGAAAAAACCAAACTTGTTTTGTCACTGTTTTATTACATAATGCATGACATTATTAATTTGGCATGGTATTTTTTGGGGGGTTAAATTTTGGTCCAGGGATGTTTTGGGGTTTTTTGAAGCCCTAAGGGGTTTTGGGGGGGGGGGGGTTGGAATTTTTTCCACATTTGATCATCCCTATCAATTGAAATCTGGGGTACCCCCTTTCAGAGCAAACCTCCATAAACTGGGCTCACACTTACAACAGTCTGAGTTTTTCTGAGCAATTTTCATACAGTTGGCTCCATGGGAATGATTGTACCTTATGGATCATAATTATTAAAATCCCTGTTTGTTAAGTTTAGACCAATATTTACCTTTACCTTATTTACTTTCCAAAATTCCTAGAGAAACTCACTGTCTGTTCCAAGTGTGATTAATACTATAGCGGGACCTGCCAACCATTTGTTCTTATTGAGGTCATCAATATACCAGAGAAATATTTTTGAAGTAGTCATGAAGAGTTGACTCAAGACCTGTCTTTAGTGCTTTAGTGTCTTTAGTAATAGACATCAAAAAATCAGCAACAGAAAAATGCAATCATGTACCATTTTAAGTCAATCACCTGAAGAGCATGTTTAGAAGCTGAATATGCAGCCATATTAGGACCTGGTGCTGCAAAATAAACATCAACTAATTAATGTTGTGCTCGTCTTGAGGTGTTCATCATATACAAGAACAAAAATGCGTTACCACGATAATGCCTCATGTGAATGATATGACATACCAGAAATGACATATATCTTATATTTCAAAGGGTAAAACACTTCATCTGCTTCTTAATATAAAGTACAAACTGGAACAGTGAGGTTTTAACCACATGTTTCAGACAAAATTGCATTTGCAGCATGCTCTGTTCTTCAGTAAAAAAATGTTGCTTGCAGAGGTATCCTCAAAGGATTGCAATATTTCTGTTTCCCTTGGGAGTGCAAATCCTGTTTTTTGTTTTGCTTGCTCATCAGGTTCACTTTTCTGGATACAACACATGCAATCTTTCTGCTGTAACATTAAACTTGAACACCCTTATAGGTGATCCAGGTAGATAAGAAAGGGTATTTATCAATTTCCATGAACTTTACACATGGTAGACTCAAAATGTGTATTTGTGAAGTGGCATCTTATAAGGGCTGAGGAAAGGTAAAGTTTATTACAGAATTTTCAGTATGGCTCTTTTCTCATCATCAGAAGCCCCCTCCCTCAAATGATATATCAAACTTACCACATTTCCCAGAGGCACTACTTATAACAACAATTTGACCATTCCTGTTTTGAACCATGTGGGGCAGAACAGCTTTGGTAATGGAAATTGTCCCCAGCACATTTGTGTTCAGGACTGAAATATCCACATCATGATCACTATCCACTGAAGAACCCATCTGTAAAATTCCCGCATTGTTTACTAGAAAATCAATCTGTGATTTAAAAAAAAGTACATGTGGTCAATTCCACGTTGCGGATGTGACATTTAGAGGCAAAATTTGAGTATTAAATGTCTCCTAAAGCCAGATCCAAACTATTTGAATTGAAATGAGTCATGTCATAAAATTACCCCTGAAGTACCTTTTATTTTGCCAGAAAACATTTTGACTATCCCTCAGAGATCCAGAGAAAATAATTTTTCAAAGTGTGTTGCGGATGTGACTCCTAAAACAACCCTTGATTTGAATTGCTTTTGGTTAGTTCAAATTTCCTGTGAATTGAAAACCTTTAAAAAAAACTGCATACACTAACTAAATGCAATAGTAATTGTGCTTCATAAATCTGAAAAGATATTATAGAAATTGCTTGTTACCATGGATTTATTAACAAAAATGTTATGTTGCGGACGTGACCAAAATTTGTTGCGGATGTGACATTTTGGGGATGTTCAGGAAAGAGCTTTTCATTCACCACTAATAACTTTCAGAGTAATGCCACTGAAGTAAAAATGCTGTTTTTATTGCTTTTATCTGTAAATTGGGAAATAAATAACAAATAATATACAAGAAATAAATTGTTATCAAAACGAAGTGAGTAGTATTTTATGTTTGTATCAAGTTTGTATAATTTAGAAAAGCAAAAGTTTCTTTGTAGCAAGATTTTATATCAATAGAAAAATGACCAGCTGTATGCTATTTGAATGACATGCTCAATGCTTAGAGCATGTACTTTTGTTGTAAATCTGCTGACCAATATTCCTTCCTTCTATGGTCTGTAACAAGTAAGTTAGTTTTCAAATGTTGCAGTCATAAATGGCAAAAACAAGTACCGAAAGGTCAAAATTATTTCGTAAAAAGTTGAGAGAAGATGTTGAAAAGTATAGTGTTTACAAATCAAAGGATAGAGAACGGAAAAGAAATGAAAGAAATAAGAAAAAGCCACTGAGTGAATCAGAATTGCAAAACCTCAGAAAGAAAAACAGAGAGAGAAAGAGAAAAAGCAGAATGAAAAAGAAGGCCCAAAACACAGAAAGTTGCAATGATGATAATGAAAATGTGCATGCCTATCAAACACCTCAAGCACTTGGAAAAGCAGTTGGAAAAGTCAAGTCCCAACTACCCAAAAGTCCAAGAAAAAGGAAGGCAGTAATCACAAAGCTAGCCACCACATCTGGCTTTGTAATTACCAAGCATAAAAAAGGCAACAGTGGAGGAAATAAGAAGCTTTCAGCAGCCACCTCAGCTCCTGTGTTTTTTATGGCCCTATCCCTCTTACAGGGAATCGCCCTTTTGAGGTTGCTGAGCTCAAAGAAATTGAAGCTCTTTTTAAATTCATTATTAGGAAAGCCATGAATTAACCATATGGCTCATTTGTATCTCTAGTGATTACCTTTCATTCCATATTTGAACAATTTTAAGTCAAGAGGTTACAGTACTGTATGATACTCATTTCATGTTTTTTCAATAATTCGTTGAAGCAAAGAGGTTTAACTAACCATTGAATGACAATTTTGAAATCACTTAACTTTTAGAGATAAAATGCATTTTCTGATTCATCATTAAGAAGACCAATTAAATAGTGGTTT
Source organism: Stylophora pistillata (assembly GCF_964205215.1). Taxonomy (NCBI): domain Eukaryota; kingdom Metazoa; phylum Cnidaria; class Anthozoa; order Scleractinia; family Pocilloporidae; genus Stylophora; species Stylophora pistillata. Next base: position 24,363,618 of record NC_142524.1, read on the forward strand.
ATACTGTTCATTTGAAGTTTATCCAGTGTGTACTTTTCATGTTCATAAATTTGTAAAAACTTTGATGTTCTAGGTCATTTTGTACATCAAAGGGCATTCATATTTTGGAAAATTGTAAATAAGTGATAGCTTTACATATATCATATGTCTATACTCATCATTTGCTGTCATTAAATATCAACATATCTTCTCATGTTTGAAAATTTTATGAGGTTTTTTGGGTTTTTACAAATGTGTCATGTCCGCAACGGTCACGTCCGCAACCTAATATCTCTTAAATAGTTGACAAATTTGAGCAAGCTGGGGTGTCAAAATTATCATAATGCGTAACTATAAGAGCAGCATAATTAAGGCCTGAAACAGTTGAGAACCTACATAGAAATTAAATAAATGTTGCTCTGAATCATACACTGAACGTCACGTCCGCAACACTTTTTATGTCTTTGTACGTCTGAGGCATTAAATGTTTGAGAATTTTTTTCTTTTCGCATTGAAAGGCCCATCCTAGCGAGTAGTTAAGATCTCAAAATCTGATTCATAGCAATCAATTTCTTTGAGATATAGCAATTTAGATATTGGTATGTAAAATGGCTTATTCGGTTACTAAAAATCCTCAAAAACAATGGCGTCACACACCCTGGGCGTGGCCACCAATACCAATCTAGATTTGGATTCTTATAGAACTATGTATAAGCTTTCATTAAAAGTAAGTTTGGCTCTCATATTTTGAATTTGAAAATCTGTCAAATTTTCATGTCTCATGTGGAATGGCCCATGTATGCCTTATAATAATAATAATAATAATCAACTTTCTTTAAAGAGGGTAAAACACATAACAGTATAAAACTGACAAACCAGTGGCCCTCTTAAAATATATTACAAATAATTATTGAAAAAGATTAACAACTAATTATTTATGGAAAAAGATCAAGAGCTAAAAATCTAAAATTACAAAGTTTATAAAAACTATAAGATAAAATGTTCTAATCGTTTATAACTATTCTTAAAAAAATCTAACATGGCCTTCTTTAAACATTTGATAGTAGGTTTCATTCTTATGTCCAGTGGTAAGGTATTCCAGAGGCGTGAGGTCGATACTGTGAAAGACCTACCTCCCTCTGACTCCCATTTGAATCGGGGACAGACGAGGTTTGAAATAAAATTGAAAATAAGAACTTATCACATTAAAGCAAAGACCAGACTTTGCCAAACTGTTGAAGAGCTTTAGCTACGCAGTCTTCATGAGAGGAGAAATTTGTAATATCCAACGGAACAACAAGAAAGTCTTCCTCAAAGCTCAATGGGAAAATCCTTTTTGCCAAGCCTGAGTAGCAAGAAAAGAAATTCTGATATTCACACAAATTTATATGTTAGAATTTGCTACCCCTCTATAACATCAAGAAATCTGGTTAGATATTCTAGTCTTCTTGGATAGGGACGAATAAATGGAGGTCCCGTCTCCTGCAGTGTTGGGGTAGGAGATGTTAATTTCCCACTCACGAGATTACTGTGTGATGGATGTCCTCCCCTAGGGTGGGATGGGTGGGTGTTTTAGAGGGCCACTAGGGAGAATACTTTCAAAGTAATTGGTGTCACCCTCTTAAAATAAAGGTTATTATTATTATTTTATATAGTTGAGCAACTCCAAAAAATTGGCATTGAGTCAAAATCTCTTCATTGATATTTTTTTCCTTCTTACTGCATTCTTGTTTGGAAATGTATTGGCACTGAATGGAGAAATTCATTGTTGGTCACTTCTCAGAGTAAAAGATTCTACAACCCCCCTCACCCATTTCTCTTAGGCCCTGTTTGCACCACACCGAAAAATTTGGAGAGAGTCATTCGACAACTTACCATCGCTCGTAAGAGGCTACGTTCAATTACGAAATATGATGACCAGTTGAATTGTATCTGTCAAGGAACAACAGATTTTCGCGCCCGACAAAAGATTGTAGGCCTCCGAAGCCAGTGAAAATTTTGGTGGGTCAAAAAAATTGTTCGCAAACAAAGTTTCGCGTACAAGCCCTTAGCAACAAATTTCACTTCCCTATGTAGAATGAAGATGAACTAATTAAAAAACCTTAGAGTAACACTTACTCAGGCACTGATTTTTCACTCTGTCTAATTCGTCTTTTCTCCTCGCCGACAGCACCAGTTTACAGCCCAATTCAGTTAGCTTGTAGGCTAAATGTTCGCCAATTCCACTCGATGCACCAGTGATCCAAATCACTTTACCTCGCAATCTTTTATCCGGTGGTTTTGCAAATCTTTCGTAGAAATGCACTATTGCATCACAATCAGCAAAGTAAATTCTCAAGATGTGCAAGACGACAAACAGAAAAACACATATCTCGAGGAAACCTGTCATTTTCTTTGAAATATTGATTAATAAAAGCGAAAAGAGAGTCAGGTTACGTGGACACTAATGGCGGACCGAGTAAGAGGCCTGAGTCTAAGAGATTAAAGACCACAGGCAGCCCAGGTGTTGACTTTCCTGAGGCGCGAACTGATAACAAGCGAATAACCTAACCAAGATATGTTCCTCAACGGCATAGCTTAGTATTTTTATAACTTATCGAGATGTCCGTTCACTTCTCCTGATTTCTACGAAATTTTTAATTGTTTTCTTATACTTTTGTGTGACAGCTGTTTACCTTTGAAATATTGCACGGGAAATTGGCGTTGTCGGCAAAATTGCTCCATCAGTGCATACTCGACATTTAACCGCTGTGCTGTTGTGTTGTGTTCTCGCAAGTAGTCTTCTCTCAGGAGCTATGAAAAAAAGTAAGTAACTCATCGAAAACTTCATTTTTCATTGATTCAGAGAATTGCAGAGTTCGCATTCGGCTCGGACTTGTTTTGCAACAACAAAACACACAACAAAGTATAAAGAAACGGCTAAAAGTCTGGAAAAACGGCTGTGACGAAGTGTGACAAGTACGAACTGGACATCCTGAAAAAATTTCCGGGGAGTTTTAAGCAAAAGTTTTTTAGATAGACGGGGAAGATTACTAGCCTAATAGTCTTCGTGAAATGCTCACTGTTTTTACTAACCAATACCTAACAGAGACATGAAGAGTACAAAGGCTCTAATTATGTTGGTGACGGAGAGTTTAAAAGCTCGAAGCAAGTTCTTGAAAGGAAAGCTGGAGTGCTTCGGCAACAGGGCAAAGGCAAGCAGCCGAACCAGAGCCTTAAGAAGAAAGAAGTACAAGTAAAGTGGAACACAGAGTAATTTTTTTGCATGTATATCTTTAAAAATTAATCCCATTAGCTATCTCTCGCAATTTGCTACACATAATTTGGTAACTTTTCAAAGACTACAAATTGGATTAGCTCTACGTTGCGGGTAATTTGGTTAGCCTTTGAAATAATTACTTATTCTGTTTTATCCCAAATTGCAGTCGGAATTATGTGATTTCCAATACAAATGACAAGCACTTCATATCAGCGTTTCAGTGAACGCAATTAGTCACCACTTGATGCATTAAATGTTTAGACAATGTTTCTTTGATGTTAATAATTAACAACTTAAAAATACTGCGAAATCATGTTATTCAGGGTTGAATTAGGGCTTTCCAAGTTGAGTAGTGAGTTTCCATTGGAGTTTGTCTTAAAAACAGGTGGTGAGTATTGGTCACAACAAGATTCATAAAAGAAACCCTAACGGCTTTAATGATACAGAACGGCCAAACTTCGAAAAATGTGGTTGAAACTTAACCTAAATTTAGTAGTTTCAAAACTACGATACTTAGCCGTTACAAATAAGAAACCCTACTTGAAGGTCTATTTTGAAAGAATGACGCCAAAGGCTGCAAATAATTAAAATCAGAAGTTCAGGTTTTTATCTCCCAGAGTTAGGTTTCACATTTCAAACGCAATAGCAAAACTTGAGATTTAAAAAATCGAGACAATCTGAAAGTTAATTTGATTTTTAAATCTAACTCGAGAAGTTGAAATACAAACTGCTGAAGAAAGTCGTGTTACGATGACCCATTAAGCGGTTTAGTTGCCATGGTTATCATCTTATGCTTTTTTAAGATTTACTTGTGGTTTGAATTATTTCCATTGTTGACGCAAGGATACTAGTGGAGATACTCTTGAGATTTAAACGTTAAAAAAAAAAAAAAAAAAAAAACGGTAGAATGTTTCGTTTAAAAAAAAAACACGAGGCAACAATAATTTCAAAATTTGCTCTCAGGTCAAGTAGCTGATAATGTCATTTTTCGTAGATACAAACTGACTCTATTATGATTTGATGAACAAGTTCTCGTCGTCTGTCAACTGGTTCCTGTAGTTGATTGCTTGCTGTGCAATCAGATAATTGCTTAATTTCTCTGCATCCTTGTTGAAAATGAAGTACTATCTTGAGTTAGCTCTCACTATATCTTTTATCTTTTGGAGAAGTTATCTCTTCAGTCTACTTTATTATTGCTTCACAAGGTAAGTAACCTAGCCTAACTTCTGCAAAGTTTACCCGGCTTCCTTTTCAATATCAATCTTGGTCATTTCATTTACCCTCGACTGAGCTTCTAAGAGATTATTTATAGAGAATCTTACCCTCGAAAACTTCAAGTAAATTCAAACGAAGATGTTAATTAATTAACCCTGTCCTTATCAGTGCCGGTTTTTCTAAACCTTAAATATCTATTGGTAAAGATATGGAGAAACCAGGTGGCGAAGTATTACCAAGCACATCAAGTTTGAACCCACCTATCAAAACACTTTTACATCCGTTTCCGTTCAGTTTAAGGGAATGATCATGAGAGTGAATAGCGTAGAATTATTTGAAGATAGGTCGTATTTTTTTCTTGGTCACGTTGGAATGCTCACCCGTGAGGTTGGTTACTGGCTATTAGTTTTGAAAATTTTGATGATAGTAAATTCATATTGGGACACAGAATAAAACCAAAGGCTGTAAAATTTTGATTGTTTTAGTTAAAAAAGAAAAAAACATGGTGAATGTATGAGACTGCTAGTGTCAATTATCTTGGAGTCTTTTCGATGTTTTCAATGCTTTATGGAAAATCTCTAGCCATGTATTATTAATTTTAGTATTGTAAGATCACCGCATATTTTGATGGAGACCACAATTTTATCCCTGTGTTGTTGCTGTCACGTGTCACCCGTAATTATGTTGATTTATACCCGGTTGTCGTGAGATCCTGAAAATGGGTTTGTTGAGTACTGTGGGTGCCCGCGCAAACCAGGACCATAAAATAAAACATGTTGTGTTAAACTTCTATGTCCCGGACAACGTTACACCGCATTCTTGAAGAAAGTAGGCGACTGAAAACTGTAAAATGTAACTGGTGTCGTAAAAAAGTACCAACAGTACATTTCATATACAATGAATATATGAAGTTCATATATTTTGAACTGCGGTATTAAATACGTATGATGCACGATCCTTCGTAGTAGATAGCGCTATTTATGCAATAGCGAAAATCAGACCTGAAAAAAATCAGGCCTGTACGGGATTCGAACCACTGACCTCTGCGATACTAGTGCAGCGCTCTACCAATTGAGCTAACAAGCCAACTGGGAGCAGGCTGTTAAGTTGATTCGTAATAAACCCGTGATGATAAATCAGATACAATGAATACATGAAGTTCATATATTTTGAACTGCGGTATTAAATACGTATGATGCACGATCCTTCGCAGTAGATAGCGCTATTTATGCAATAGCGAAAATCAGACCTTAACGGACCTTAACGAAAATCAGACCTTAATCAGAAAAAAAAGAAAATCAGACCTTAATCAGACCTTAACGAAAATCAACTTAACGGCCTGCTCCCAGTTGGCTTGTTAGCTCAATTGGTAAGGCGCTGCACTAGTATCGCAGAGGTCAGTGGTTCGAATCCCGTAGAGGCCTGATTTTTTTTCAGGTCTGATTTTCGCTATTGCATAAATAGCGCTATCTACTGCGAAGGATCGTGCATCATACGTAGTACATTTCATACAAAGCAGCAGTTATAGTTGAATACTTCCCACCGAGAGTAATTTCTTTTTTTTTTTTTTTAATAGAAAGGAGCTCTTTTTGCCAAGAAAAAAAAAACACGGGTGACAAATGCAGAGATCTGACTGGAGATCTCCTAAGGTAGTGATATCCTGTTACAATGCTGTCTGTAACCATGCATAGCGTTGATACTTTTTAACGAATCATGATCATAAATTTCCTTGTCGTAAGAAACTAAGGCAGGGCCGTAGCTAGCATGAGGCAAGACGAGGCAATTGCCTCGTTTTAATTTTGGCCTCTTTTAATTTTTTTTCTTAAAGATTGACTTTTCTGAAGAAAAATGCCTCGGAAAATCCTTAAAAAAGCATTTCTAAACCTCTAGATTTCAAAGTTTTCTGGGGGGCATGCCCCCAGACCCCTCTAGCGCCTCGCGCCTTCGGCGCTCGAAGCTCGCCTCGTCTTGTCCTGAAATCTGGCTATAGCCTTGTAAGGACAACGTTTTGCGGATTTTTTTGGTTAAACATTTATCATCATTATCATTGTTATTAATATCACAGTTGTTAATTATAGATATCATTATTACTATCCCGCTGACTCTTACAGCTACTTTTAACATCACCTTGAATTTACATTAGCTGTTGCTCACTTCCTTGCAGATTCCTGCCGATCTCTCAAATTCACTCCATCCATAGATGGCCGCGCCCATGTGGGTCATGTGACTAAAAACATCAATTTGCCTGTGGGCATGCATCGTTCCTGTAGAGGACAGAGCATAATTAATAATAATTGCGTATCATTTAACATCGGTCGATCAATAAACGATCAAGTGTTATGTCAGTTCAGCGATTCTGATCGCGTTGGACATCCCGGAGCACCTGAAACCACGAGATGGCTTTACCTACACTGGTATTGAGGTAAGATCACCGCAAAAAACTTACGTCTTTGTTATTCTACGGATTTTCTGATGAGAGAGCTGAAAAAGAAAAGCACTTGTCGAGAATTAAGAGAGGCAAAAGTAAATATTAGGATAAAATGCAGAGTTTAAATAAAAATTCAAAAGCGGCGAGATTTTCCGCTTTAGAGAAGAGCTTAGTGGTTTGGTGAGGCTGACAAATTTACCTACAGAGCTTTTCATGTCCGAACGCCAGCCGTGTCGATACTCTTGAACTCCGTGAACAGAAATTATAATGAGCTTCAGGAGAAAATTCTCGGTTCAAGATCGGGGAATCATATCGTTTAGGTATCGGGAAACCCCTCTGTCTAGAGTGATTTAAAACCCAGTTAATTGGGCCTGAACGGGGCACTTGAAATGATTCATGAAGTCTTTCGGGTAGAGAGACAGTGGCTCGGCATTTTCAAAGAGGCCAGGACAAGTAATCATTAAAATGTGTTTTTGCTTATCAGAACCCATGTTCCAGTAACCCTTGCCTGAGTGGACTAACGCACAAAAGATACCTTTGTGTGTGTCAAGCCGGTTACTGGGGAGAAAATATATATATATAAATTTTGTAAGAGGTATTTATTTTGTGAAAGGACCTTCCTGAGAAATGTTCTAGTAAAATATTATAGGTAATTTACAATTATGATTATAATGTTGTGGGTTTACGACGGTTTTATCTTTGATTCAGCAAATTGAAGATGTCTAAGGGTTGATTTAATTACAACCTGAGGCTACAAAGTTTTCTCTAGATCTTGCCTCAGTATTTCTTCTCCGTGGTTTTCAATCTCAATCACAAACAAAAACTTTGATACTAAGTTATTTACACCCAGCTCTTCTGAAAATAAACGAAAAGTTTATTTCTCTCCGTAGCTTTTCGGAGTTACAAAGAATTTTACGAACAGAATCAGTAAGTATGCTTGAGTTTGTTGGACACTTTATACACACATTGATGACTCTGAAAAACTTATCCAGATCTTGCACAGAATAATGACATGTACGAGCACAAGGATGAATCATTTGGTTTAATTTCATGCATTTTCACTTCAATTCAGTTTACTACCATTTTAAATCTTGGCTCGTCAGATGCGCATTGATAATTGCCATAGTTTGCGACTGAGTAAAAAGTAAATGTTTAAGAACTTGTGTTCTAGAGAACAATACCTGCCTCGTAAAAGAAACAGCAACAACAACAGCAAAAAAACAACAGCAAAACAACAAAAGCAAAACAACAACGGCAAAACAACAACGGCAAAACAACAACAATAGCAACAAAAATTAAAAAAAAAGCAAACAAATTTGATATCTGGAAGGGATTCTGAGAGAAGGATCCCCTTCGTTCGAGACACTGGTACGGGATCATGCCACTTTCAGGAATTAAAGCCCTAAGCTTAAGTACTATTTAAGATTGTCGTTTAATTTTTTCCCCAAATGAGCCCTGTCGTGTAGCTGATTTGCCACTTACCCTGAATACGTAATGTATGCTGAACTGTACCTAAACGGTGCCAGCGACCTCAATATCAAAAGAATCCTAGGATCCCAGGAATCCCTGCATATGTATGATACAATGTCCGTTACAGAAAAAACCTCATTTAAAGAAATCACAAAAACTTCAGTTTCAACTAAAGCTCCTTCATGTGTGGATGTATTTTCTTCCAGAGCCAATGGAAACAAAGCTTACCCACTAAGCGTAGGATCGAAAGTTCTTCCTGTAAACTGTCACATGACCGACGACCTCGGAACATATGGAGGTGGCGGATGGACGCTGGTCATGAAGATTGACGGTAACAAGGTATCGAACAGTTGTGTGCGCAAGAGAGTCGATCCACTCTCTGTAGCCATAATTCAGTTTTCGACCGAACTGATAATATTTCCTAATTAGCAGGCTCACTTAGCAAAATCCACTCATAAAGTGGAAGAACGAAGATGTTTGATAACATATATAACATATGTGTAAGAATGAGGTGCGAGCCAACGCGCTCGGCGTATAATACGATTTTAAGTGACTAGATCGCAAGTGACGCGCAATCGACAATTTACAAAGGGGTCAAAAGAATTAAATTGACCATTTAAAACATATACACACATATACACACTACGAACGGGTGCTTTTTTGTAAATTTACACCTTTTACCAGTTTTTTTTTTTAAACCCTGATCATTTGAAACCCTGGCCATTATCAAAAGACCAAATCCTTCTGATTCAAACAGAGGGTATGACATGGGCAAAGAAAGCCAGCTTGCATTGGAAAAGTTGGCAGCTACTTTTTAAAAGGAGCAATTTTTAAATCAGAATAGTCTTTTATTATTGTGATCATTCCCGTCTGCATTTTTAAACTCCTCCCGCAAACCGAGTTTAAGGTCTTTACTGATGGTAGGTTGCGGATGGAGCGCTGGAAAAAAAAACTAAGTTTCGTAACCGGCAGAAACGACCTGAAAACGAAGTTTCCTTGATGTTTATTTTATCTTTGGGTTCAAACAGATAGGAAAGACTTCAATTCAAACAAACTTTTGAATTAAGCTGCACGTACAATGAAATAAATCCCGCTAAATTGAAAAATTACAGCGCACGGACTAACTGAGAGATATAACAAGATATAATTACAACTCGCTCAAGTGAAGCGTGCGATTCTCAAAATTATTCAATTCGTTACCAGACCACCTTTGATTACCACTCACACTATTGGACTGAGAAAAATGAGAGCAACATTCCTGGGGGAGAGACTGGGTTTGACGCACAAGAGACCAAATTACCTACCTTCTGGAACTCATCCTTCTCCAAGATCTGCCTCGGTATGAAGATCGACCAACAGCTCAGGTTCATTGTGATAAACAAGCAGGCCAGCTCTCTTCACTCATTGATTGCTGATGGCCAATAACGCAACACCTCACTGGGCCGTGACACATGGAAATCACTGATTGGTCCACAAGCATCTTTGCAGTATTACTGTAATAAGGAAGGATTTAATGTTGTGGATGGCTCTAGCTTGAATACTAAAGCAAGAATTGCTATAGTCGCCAACAATGAAGAGATCTGCCTCACATGCGATTCCAGGATCGGATTTGGTACTCACGGTTTCCCGAATGCTGGCATCAAGTGTGGAAATGTTGCCTTGCCAGCTAGAGTCAGTAGATAATGGCGAAGTAAACATCACAGCAATGGGCTATATACTGGTTCACTGAAAAGGGCACGGATGCTTTCGAGCCTTCCATTATAAAAAGATTAGTATTTTAGTAGGGAAACACTTTAGTTTAAGTGCAGCATTGCCACATGTCCCATTTGGCAAACAACTGACATCAGTGTTGTAAATGAGTATTTCGTTTGTCTCGACTTTCTCACAGCACTTAGATTCGCCCTAATCTAATTCAATAATATTTGTGTTTCACAATTTTATCTCGTCGTAGCGTTGTTATCACAATGAGTTTGCTACGGTTGTTACCTTCAGTTTCTTGAGGGCAGGGGGGGGGGGGGGGAAATTGATGGCTCATGAGGTGGATTTTCGGAAACCCAGGTTGGGAGAATACGCAGCCCTTAGAGCTTGTTATACCAGGATCCGACAGGGGTTTCGGTTTCGCACCGTTCAGGCAACAGGATATCAGTCAGTTTAGGAAAGGGAATGACCTTTATTACAAATGATGTGTTTCTGTCATTGAAATACGATGGAAATTGCAATCGGAAGTATTTTCATAGAATAACAAAAGCGCAAATGTGGAAAGACAACGAGTACAAGTACATCTAGAACGTGTGAAATAAAAGATAAAAAGGTCACCATTCTTCGCTTGCCGAACGTCAGACGAACGAAGAATAATAAAAATATATCGATTTCTGTAGCGCATTTCCATGTAAATGCTCTAATGCGCTTTACAACACTGTGCTGGGGACTTTTCCAGACTGCCAGCGGCAGTTTAAAATTAATAAAGGAGAAATTTTACAGATGCCCCCTCCCCCCTTCCCAGTAAAGAGGCCAGACCATATCACAGTAATCTCGTGATGTGGGTTCTTTAACACCCCCTGCCGAAATTAACTAATTGATAGGTGCTGGAGACGGGACCTCCGGCTTTACGTCCTATCCGAGAAGACGAAGCAATGCGAGTGAAGCGTCTTGCTTAAGGACACAACGTCAAGCCCCATCCAGGAGTTGAATCCGGGGCATCTGACCCAGAGTCCAGCGCACTGACCACTGAATATGGAACAATCGTGTCTAGTGTAAGAACAGGCCCCTTAATCGGTATTATTTTTTAAGCTGAATAAATCGGCCATCTTCCCCTGCATTTATTAGTGGCATGTGTTAGTAACAGCCTTCTTCGATGCCAGGACGGCGTCGACAAAGCCCGGATCATCACGGATCGGATCACGGATCAGAAAAAAAATAAAAAGTTTGGAAAAAATTAGATATCAAAATATGCTAAGGATGCGGTGGACCTTCGAGGGCTTATTTTTTCGAATTTTTGTTTCACGTCAAACTAATCACTGTTGTTTTGACTATAGTTTCTAAGAAAAATTTAGGTATTTGTATTTTTGTATGCAGTTGTATTTGCGATATTTAGACAGGCCAGCCCAGTTCAGCTTGAAGCTGGTTTAAATGGGGGCCTGTACATCCCACCCATCTCACCTCTACCCACCCATCCCACCCCAGGGGAGGACATCCATCACACAGTAATCTCGTGCGTGAGAAATTAACGTCTCCTACCTCCAACCCTGCAGGAGACGGGACCTCCATTTATTCGTCCCTATCCGAGAAGACTAGAATATCTATCCATTTCTTGATGTTATAGAAATGTAGCAAATTCTTCTCAATTATTTTAAGACCTTGAGTGTTGGTCCGGCCGGGGCTCGAACCTTCGACCTCCCGCACTAGGTAAAATACTATAACGTACGCAAATTCAGTTATTTACAAAAACTTATTTTCGCCAAAGTGAGAATAGGCAATTATAACATGTCAACATAAATGACTCCCGTAGGGTTTCATGCGTAACATACTTTGATTTCAGTCGCGTAAAAATCGCTAGGCGCCATGGTCGACTATTTAAGATTTTGAGAACGGCCATCAACCAGAAAACGCAAAAAACAAAAAGAAAAAAAAACATGTCGAGTCGTAGGCACTTTAAACTGTCAAAGCATTACTCGCCACATGACGCTTTTTTAGGTTAATAATTAACAAGGTGTTGTCAGGGTTGATCTAGGGTTAATGAATTCAGATTGGAGTTCATCTGAAAAAAGGCGGTGATTATAGAGCTCGAGCAAAGCATGATTCGTAAAAAGAAACCGTTTGCAATAGGTAATTTTGCCAAAATTTTAAAAATTTGGTTCGTCCTGGTAATTTCCTAGTCATCACAGAAAAAACTATACCTGTCTATCTCTAGTCTGTTTTGATAAATGAAGGGGAAATACTGAAAATATTAAACTAGAAGTCCAGATATTTGATTACTGGAGGAAAGGTTCGCATCTTGAACGCAATAGTAATATCTGAATTTCAAAAGTCAAGAAAAACATTTGGAGTTTGATTCCAAACGTTACTTTGAAATTTGTGGATCACAAGCTAAAGAAGGGAATCGGGTATCCACAACATGATATGTTTAATTATTTAACATTTTATTATTATTATTATTATTATTATTATCTTTTTTAATCTCTCATACTCTAAATAGTCTTCATTATCGATGAAGGTATACCCGCTGAGACACTATTACAATGCAAATGTTTAAAAAGAAAAACGAAAACTTTGGTTTGGTGCCTTTTTTGCAACTGAGAGTCACAACATGGGCGAGGAAAGAACTCAGGAAAATACGGTAACCGAAATCATAAAAAATAGGGAGAACAGTTCAAGAAAAATAAGGTTTTAATTTGAAACATGAAATCAGTCAACAGAACACTGCAGATGTGTTAAAGACTAAGATGTTTTACCGTGATTACTTGGAAGACAAAGAGAAAGTCAAAATCTAAATTTGCAGCTATCTGACAGACAAAGCACGTAAAGCTGAAACTGTGCAGTTTGAAGTGTTCTAATAGTTTTTAGACGCTAATGAGTTTAAAAGTTCTCATCTTAAATAATTTCTGTACTTTTGTATGCTTGATAAGGGTAAAATTTTGAGGGTTCGTTGATTGAGAATTTTAGGGTTTCATCACGTCACGGCTTCATTGCTTCGCTCATGCGATCATTTCGTTTGTCGTTGGCAGATGTTTTGCCAAACTCATAATAGTTATGTAATTCAAACGAAGGAATGTAAAATAGAAACGAAAACAACATTAGAAAGGAGATATTTTTCCAAAGTTTACCATCAAGTCAGGCATAGAGTCAGGTAAATGGAAGTGTAATTCTCCGGCAAAACAAACTGACTTTATTGTGATTTGATGAACAGGTTTTGACAGTCTGTCAACTTTCTGTGGCTGGTTAATTGCACTGCAAGCAAATAATTGATTAACTTTTTAATTTCTTCATCCTTGCTGAAAATGAAACGCCATTTTTTAGCTGGCTCGCACATTATGGTTTTTCTTCTGGGGAAGCAATCTTTTCCACTGTGCCATTGCTTCACAAGGTAAGTAGCCTAAAGTAAGTTTTATCAGCCAAATTTACGTTAATTATCAATCTTGTTCACTTTATAAACTCTCGAACTTCTGTGAGGATGAGAATCTTTCCCTTGAAGATTTGAAGTAAATTTGAAAGAAGATCGTGATTTAGCAACGCTTTTCTGAACCTCAGACAATCATTGGTAAAGATAGATAAAAAGCAGATGGTGAAGTTTGTTCACCCAACTCATCAAGCTCTTATAATTAAAGGGGGCGGGGGGAAGGAGTCAGGTTGACGGTTAACGGTTAAAAATAAGCTTTTTTAATGGTTGACGATTAAACTTTAGGTCATTTGACGGTTGATGGTTAATTTTTTTTGGAATGTCGCTTACAAAACAAACTAAACGCCCGCATTTGGCTGTAATTTTTCACAATGATGGGCTTGTAAAGAACTGTTAATTTATAACACTTTGTATTAATTAATGACTAACGTTTTACGACACCTGTACTGTTTCCACATCGTAAGTCGGTTCTGTCGCCAACCAGTGTTACTCGGGACTACTAGAAGTTAAAGGACTAACTTAAATGTATTTCTGTGATATGTCAAAACTTTTATTTATAAACAACAGAACTTGACCCCAATCAAGGCAATCGTCTTGACATTTGATGGCTTCCAAGAGAAATTTTTTTTTATATGAAACCCTTTTTTTCTTTTTTTTTTTTTTGCTCACTTTTACCAAATGGATAAACTTTTAGAATGTAAATACCCCCTTGGCTTGGAAAACGGTGCAATATCTGACAGTCAAATTAGCGCCTCTTCTCAATGGGACAGCGCTCATAGCCCCGCAAGAGGCAGACTACATCTTCGTGATGAAGAGAAAGCTGGAGCCCTGTCAGCGAGGGCTAATGATGGCAACCAGTGGCTGCAGATTGATCTGGGAGGTCAGGAGACAAAGGTTACCCGCGTTGGAACGCAGGGTAGAAATGATAATAATCAGCGAGTTACAAAGTACAAACTGCAGTATGGCAATGACGAAGAAAGCTTGCAATATTTTAAGGAAGAGGGACAAAGTGCTGATAAGGTAAGGTAGCAAATTTTCAGCGGAATGTACTCAGAATTAGATGGATTTAAAATGCGTTCACATACAAAGAGTGGTAAGTGGGCCACAGAAACATTTGGTTTTGATACCTTCAACAAGATCAGAATGAAAGCGCAGAGGAACTGAATGTACCCGACAAAGTAAAGAAAGTTGTCAGAAGAGAGGGTGTTAATTCCTTTCATTAGCCCTTTATCTCCCAGAAGTGATAAATTTGTAACTTCTCCTTTAATATCCATACATTATCTATCACACAATTGATGAGAATACTCAAACTCATCAGGTAGAACTTCAATTTTGTCGTGATCTAACACCAAACTCTCATTACTGTTTTTTAAGAGGAAATGTATAGCAGCAACTGGGGAGAATCAGCACTCAGATCTTGGGAATTAAAGTGTTGATCAAAACTGGCTGGAAGGTCTAAACTGCCACTTCTTAAATTTTTACCACTATTAGTAATTAAAATATTTCCAAGGGCTGATTGATTAATAATTCATACTATCTCTTAATAGGAATTTAGTGGAAACACGGACAGCGACACCGTTGTGGTGCACGTGTTAAGCCCACCAATAACTGCGCGCTACATTCGTTTCCGACCTGTAGTTTGGAATAACCATATTTCAATGAGAGTAGAGCTATACGGCTGTCACGGAGGTAAACGAAAACTGCTCTTTTTTATTAATCTGCCCAAACACCACTTAGCCTGCCCCAGGCCCTGAGCCAGAGGAGGCAAGTGAAGAACTGGGAACAACAAATCGCGCTTGTGGTCGTCTGGGATACGGCTGCCTATTTTTTTTCTGACAGCATCTTCTATTCTGGCGCACCCGCCTTCTCTTTTGATTCAGCTTACCGAAAGCCTGGCAGAAGTAGCGCATCTGTTTGAAAGCAGAATTGGTGGAAAATTACTTGTTAAGTTTGTAAGAAATGTAAATGCGTTCAAACATTTTGTTGACAGTCGAAAATTTAGAGTGTAAATACCCTCTTGGAATGGAAAACGGTGTAATATCAGACGATCAAATCAGCGCATCTTCACAATGGGACATTCCTAATGGAGCAGATCGGGCCAGATTACATCTTGTACGAGTGCAAAAGGGTGGAGCCTGGGCAGCAGCGAGTAATAATGCCAATCAGTGGCTTCAGATTTACCTGGGAAGTCAGGTGACCAAAGTAACACGAGTTGCTACGCAAGGAAGATATGATCACGTTCAGAGAGTGACAAAGTACAAACTGCAATATGGTAATGATGGAAAGAGTTGGCAATATTTCAGGGAACACGGACATAGTGCTGATAAGGTAGACTGGTAAATTCTTTACTGATGCTCTCAAAATGCTCCTCTCGCAATGATGAACACCATTTGTAGGTAATTGGTGTAATTATCTGTATAATTTGTCTCACTTATACTAATTGTAGGACGTCTTCCTTGAATATCGTACAAGTGCATATACACATTTTGGATCAGAATAACAGCCCTTAGGGCGTGGGCGGGTTCAGTGTGTCTTATGAAGCATCATAGTCTAACGTCTTCTGTTATTATATGATGAATCCACCACTGAAAAAACGCATGACCACCCGCAATATATTTGTTTCATATAGAAAAATAATGCCAATATTCCTGATTCTAACGTATGTTAATTTGTTAGGAGTTTACTGGAAACACGGACTCTGACACCGTCGTGTTGCACGCATTAAATCCACCTATCAAAGCACACTACATCCGTTTCCTTCCAGTTTCTTGGAATAGGCATGTTGCGATGAGAGTGGAACTATACGGCTGTCAATATGGTAACGTAGACCTTTTCAAATACCGTAGATTAGGATCCATGTTTCGTTATCTATTTTTCTGGGTCACATCGAAGAGCTTATTTGTGGGTTGTAAATATTTGGATGGAACTAAATTTCGCCTGTAAATTTTGAATGCTTGGCTTAAAAAAAGTGATGGAACCGATGAAGGGAACAGCTTTCCTGATTACAATATCTTGGAATCTTTTCAATATTTTGATATTTAATGAAATATTTAATCTCGTATTATCCATTTAATGTTTTAATTAACGCTCTAGCGTTGGAGGCGCAGTTAAATCGTGTGTTGTTGCTGTCTGTGCCACCTTCCTTGAATAGAAAAAGTGACTAAAGGGTTTAAGATGAGAAGGAAGTCGTACAACAGAACAATTATAACATTTTGCAAAAAGTAGGAGTCACAGTTGTACAACTTGCCACAAAGGCTCTCTCTTTCTTTTTGTAATATCCTAAAAAGCAAGAGAAATTGCCAAGTGCAAAAACCTCCTAAGCTCAAAACTCCTCAGTACTGCAATATCGTTTACAACCAGTACGTTTACTTTAAGTTTCTCACAAGATCAGTAACTGAGGACAGCGTTTTAATGATTTTATCAACTTCACTTCGTTTATTATATCAATTTAAATTTTTTTTTACCCTTACCATTGCTTTTAATCTCCTTTCTTTTTTAGATTCCTGCCGATCTCTGAAATTCACCTCATCAATAGGTGGTCGCGCCCTCGTGGGTCACGTGATTAAAAACATTACTTTGCACGTGGGCATGCGTCGTTCCTGTAGAGGACAGTGTATAATTGATAATAGCTGTGTATCACTCAACATCGGTCCTTCAATAAATGATCAAGTATTATGTCAGTTGAGCGATTCTGATCACGTTGGACATCCTGAAGATCTGAAACCACGGAACGGATTTACGTACACTGGCACTGAGGTAATATTTCCAAAGAATTATGTATACTTCTATGTCATTCTTTGAATTTTCTGAAGACAGAGTTGAAAAAGAGTACTTGGGAAGAACTTTTGTAGGATCAAGAAGAGAGACAAGAGCATGCAAAATTAAACAGCGACGAAGTTTCCACTCTGGGGTACAAAGCTAGCGGTATGGTGAAGCTTATAAATTCACCCTCAGAGCTATCCATCGATCTCCCAACGCCAGCTAAGTCACTATTTTGCGGCGAAGTAGCTCAAATGTTGTTGCTCAATCGAAAAAATGTAGCAGCTTTAGTCCTGGCACTTAGGTAATAAGCCTAGACGCCTTTTATTTCCTCTAGATCTGTCAATCTGAACATATTACCCCAGTCCTCATCAATCTGCGCTGGCTCCCTATGGAACAGCGTGTTATTTTCAAGTTGCTTCTCTACACCTATAAAGCACTTCATGATCTGGCGCCATACTACTTGGCAAATCTGTTAACTTGCTATACACCTGTCCGCTCCCTCCGTTCCTCAAGGTCCATAAATCTGTCTGTCCCATCTAGAACCTCTGCTTATGGCGACAGATCGTTTGCGTGAGCATCCCCCATGCTTTGGAACAGACTAGCTGATTTTATAAGATATTCGAAACCTTAGATTCCTTTAAATCCAGGCTCAAGACTTACCTTTTTAAAATCGCTTTTAACTTATAGTCAACTTTTATCTTATTTTGCAATTACTTTAAATCTTATGTAAAAGCATTGAGACTTATGTATAATGCGTTTTTAAGAACAGTATTATTATTATTATTATTATTATTATTATTATTGCATGGATGATCATCAGGATATCGAGTTTTAATCGTTTTGGTAGCAAGATCCAGATTTATTCATAAACAACGTAACAAGGGTCGATTTTAGAAGAAGGCTCAAGTACGTGCTTCAACTAATCAATGAAAATGTCTAGGTGGAGGGGTTTTCCAGTTTTGGTTTTATAAAGAGGTTAAGACAATTTATCCTCCACCTTTTCTTTTACTTATCAGAACCCGTGTTCTAACAACCCTTGCTTGTCTAATGGGACGTGTCTGAGTGGATTTACGTATAAAAAGTACCGGTGTGTATGTCAAGCCGGCTACTGGGGAGAAAACTGCGAAAAAGGTGAGTCGTACTTCGCATATTGCGCTAAAGTCAGTTTTGTTCCGTATATGCAGTACTATTCTAAAAGACAATTGTAACTCAGTCAAGTAAAAGATATGACTTCCGGAATCATCAATTCTTTACTAGACCACCTTTGATTATGACTCAAAGTTTTGGACTGATGAAAATGAGAACAACTTTTTGGAGCGCATCCTTCTCCAAGATCTATCCCAGTATGAAGATCAACCGTCAGCTCAGGCTCATTATGATCAACAAGCAGGCCACTCTCTTTACACACTGATTGGTAATGGCAATACCGTTCTGCCTCTCCGGGTTGTGACACGTGGAAGTCGCTGATTTGTTCACCAGGATCTTTGCAGGACTACTGTGGTAAGGAAAGATTCAGCGCTGTGTCTTTATAGCGAAAATGCGTAAGCAAGAATTGGCACAGTCGCCATTAACAAAGAGGACTGCCTATGATGCGATTCCAGGATCGGATTTCGTTCTAATGCCTTCCCGGATGATATTTCAAACAAGGCTCATTAATATGACTTTTCCATGTTAAGTTAGAATCAAATGTTATGCCTAGGTACTTAGTGGAGTCAACTTGTTTAATAAGTACATCATCAATTTTAATTCTTAATTTAATTTAATTTAATGACTGATTAGCTTTAAGTTTACTGGAATGAAAAAGAATAAAGTTAGTTTCAGAAATACTAAGCGCAAATCGATTACATTTCATCCACTCAGCAATAGATTTTAATTTACGATTTAAGGTTGTTTCAAGGTGACTAAGGCTTTTTCTAGAAAAATAAATGTTAATATCATCAGCGAATAGATGAAATGTTAGTAAGCTAGAAGTGTTGGGCAAATCATTTACATATAACAAGAACACCCGTGGTTTAATCAGGTAAAAATACTCCATGCTCCCCTTAAGGAGAAGAAGTATACTCAACGAAGTAATAATATTTTGTGACTTTCACCTATTTATTTTCAGCAAATTTATTAAAATGCTATCAAAAAGTAAAAGGGGTATATTCGGTGGAAAACGCAGAATTTTAGAAGCTCCCATCTCAACGAGCTTAACGTTAGCAAGGTTTAATTCAATTCTTTCTCGCATTCAAAGAGATGCAGTAAAGTGATTCTCGTCCACCCAAAATGGGGCTTTTTGAAAAGTGCTTCTATGACTTAAACAGTTTCTGCAAGGAAAATTTCGTATTAGTCAGCTTTTACAGTGAGCACAGTGATTGAAAATTGGGCCTTGTACGAGTCTATCGTAAGGCGTCCAAGAATTAACTGGAATTTGAAGTCGAATAAATCCTCCTTCTGTGATGAACGTCCTCATTTCGCTCTATGGCTCGACACCACGAAGACGAAGGCTTGCAATTTATTTCTGTCGCTAACATGTTTCTATATTCTGATAAGCGATAGCGGCTGGGTTTACTGGTCGCTCGACGTAAAACTGTCGAACTAAGCAGACAAGTTCTCCATAGTTCCCTTCCTCTTTTTCAAGTGAATCTGACGCTATACCTTCCAAATGTTCTTTGTTTTCGGTAGCCACATCAATATTCTTGTCTTTAATATTCTCATCACGCCCGTTTTGTGTTGAATGTGTGTTTTCTTTTTCCCTGAAAAAAAAAAAAAAGAAAGAAAAGACTTCCAATGGTTTTCAGCTGTTAGCCTGTGTATGCAAAACGAGGGGTTGAAGTCGCGATCGTCGCTATCGCCTCTCTATCAATGTTGTGCTATTTGAAAATACCAAGGCGAAAGAGCATGCCGTTGAATTTTATTTACAATCGTAATACTGATTTGGTATTCACAAGACTGAGGCATGGTTGGAAAGAATTGGACGATGGCTCCCATAAAGAATGATTTCGAAACGGAATAAGCGAATAATATTTTCAGGATGCAGCCTTAACCACGACATACTGTAGTGACTAAGCTACCTGGAAGGCCTCTAGAGATTGGAGAATTTCTCAGATGAAGGACAAGCAATCCAGTAAGGGCGAGAATATTCCATTCCATTTTAAGTAAATTGAACAAACATTGTAAACCTACGTTTTCCGTCTGCTGCAAAGGGACGCTCTGTGTAAATTTGCTTGATAGATATACTTGCCTTCATTAATATCTGAAATTAAAAGCACATAGAGCTTGATGTTTGCTGCAGTTACTTTCCATTCGCTGTTTGTTAATACGTGCAAAGCTTGCGAACTACATAATTCCAGTTCGTTCGTTCGTTCGTTCGTTCGTTCGTTCCAGTTCGAATTGACATGTAATCAAACCCATCTGCTATTCCACTGGGATATCTAAGCCTGAAGACTGCAAGCATTTTGATAAGTAGTGGTCCATTAAAAGGAAACTTAACTGCGATTAAAGCTGACTGGATTTCAGTATGCCTAATGTTTCCCTAGGATGGACTTCGACACTCAGATAATATTTCTCATGTGAGATAAAAAAAAAAAAAAAAACAGACCGCTACTTCGACCAGATGGGAATAAGAATTGTATGAGAATAAGCTTCACGTCGAGTTGCTATCGAGTTAGGAAAAAAACAACAACAAATCATGATAAAAATATCAAAAAGATTTTTTGAGATTAGGGCGGCTTCTCTGAGGAAAGTCGAGTACTTCTGATACTGCGAGATGGTAAGGTCTAGAACTGCAGTATTGCTCAAGGATTGAATTCAAGTCCGTTCATAAATATTCACAAAACAACTAAGGTTATAGTTAGCAAATAGATAACTGGCAAACTTAACGACAGCAAACAGAAGATCTTAGGAAAACAAGAATCGAAAGTCCAGGCTAATGTTCGAGCGATTACATTTCGCGATTCCATGATTCGCATTGTGCGGAAATTTGACATTTAAAAACAGACTTGATAAATTTCACAAGATATTAAAATAACATGTAAAATACCATATTGAAATAGGTAACATTATACTCCAACATCAAGTTTTCATTTTCGTTTTTACTTTTTTTTGAGGTGTATCAACAGACTCAAGCAATATTTATTTTACAGTCTCAGACTGGCAGTTGTCAAGTTTCAGCTCGTTTTTTTTAAAAATTATCACCTGATCAAACACCCGTAATGTCTGCTTTTTACACAACTATTTTCGTTTGTATCCTAAAGCTAATTCATACCCTACGCATTTACATGTAAAACTGATTTTCATTTAAAGAACAATCCTGGAGAAAAGACAATGGAGGAGAATTTGCAACACGACAGGTGGAATTCTCATCTAAAATGGCTAGACACACGATTCTGGTTCAAAGAATTCGACAGCTTTCTCGCGCGGAATAGCTGACGGAAACTGTAAAGATAAGAACGGTTACCTTTTAAAGATGGCGATTCAGTGGAGCGTGGAGTGTTCGGTGTCAATGGAGGAGCCTTATCTGTGTTATCCTGTGGTGATCTTTCACGGCTAGAATTTCCATTCTCGGCATCACAGTCGATATCTATCAATTTATTCTCATACGCCGCTTCCACAGTTCCTCTATTTTCAACTGGGCTTCGTTCGGCCATGGTAGCCGCTACAAATAATTCCAACACTGCTCAAGCTGGACAGCGGAAAAGAAAATTCTACGGAATATGTTTCAGTAATATTCCAAATAATTATGCGGTGATCCAAAAGTTTTGCCAGAACCCACTCGATCTTTTATCTCAAAATTCATTCAGGCGTTTGTAGTGGAGCCACAACATTCATTTTCATTGGTTTAAATGAAACTGTCGTATTATGAATTATTGAAAAAACGACATGTGTTGAAAATTTCAGTCTCTAAATTTGACATTTTTATTGTCGTGTAATCGCAAAACACATCGCCCTCGATGCTTCGGCTCTCGGAGAAGTGCCCTTGATATGAACTGAAACGAACACCGTAGTTGTAGTTTCCCTCGAAGTAGTCAGGCAAACACTTATTCGAAGATGTTTAAAACGTCCATTGATAGTTGTAAGTAACATGATTTAAAACAAAAAATTTGAAAACACTTGAAATACATTTTCAACCAAACCGTCTTCAGTTCAAATTTATGCCTCGTAAATGGATTGGATTTGGAGAGACACCTCATTTTTATCAATAGATATCCTTAACTGAGAGCGCAACCTGAAATGATCTTGGACTTTAAAATTATCTGATGTCTCGCTACGTTTTTAATACGCCAAATTTTCATCCGTGTAATGAATTTTTTTAACCAAGACGCTAAGGCCATGGAAACAAACGGCTTCCACAAATATTCAAACAATTAATATCAATTTAATTGTAGAATAAAACAAGGGAGAGGGAAGAAATAAGAATCCAAATAAAGAAAAATAATTCAGAAAGACATATATATTGAGAGGAAATTCGTTCTCTTATTGGAAACTTTTACTGCTGGGTACGCAAATGGCTACCATCATTGAGGGAACTTGGTACAGAATCGACAGTTAGCCTTGTGAGTGAAAGAGGTTGAAGTGTGACATGTGGTCAAATGTCAGGCATGCGCAACTGAACCAATTTTGGCCAGCAGGAGACCAATTTCCCGCGAAAAATATGTAAGGAAAAATAAACAAACAGCTAGGATACAAAATATACGAAAAGTAAAATATTTAGACATTCGTAGCAAAATAAAGCAAGCAAAGCAGTTAAAAGAGAGGACGTAAGAATTTTCTATTTCAGACTTTATCCGATTACCAAAATATTATGTTGGTTTACCATTCTGTCTAGAACGTAGCCAAAAAAAAAAAGGTGTGCGTGTTTTAGAAAAGTGGACTTATTAGCTATAGAGTGGTTGTTTCAATTTTAACTCGTTCATTACAGCTTGGTTCTGAGGAGTACCTGGAGGTTCCGCCCCTAGTTCAAGGTAATCTCTACCAGTTGATCCCCTTTATGAGCAAATCGTCTCATCACATGTAATAGGTTTTCTCTCAATACCTAATCCCTTGAACTTGAATTGAACTTTATTTTTATTTAGACACGGTAAATCTATCAGATAAAATAATAATAGTATTACAATCTATTATTACAGTTACAATCTATTTTAATCTAGATAAACATGATCTAAAATTTAAAAGTGAAATAGAAAAAAATAAAGAAATTCTGCTTTACATGCCGTGTGTGAAGCAGAATTTCTTTATTTTTTTCTATTTCACTTTTAAAGTTTAGATTATGTTTATATAGATTAAAATAGATTGTAACTGTAATAATAGATTGTAATAATATTATTATTTTATCTGATAGATTTACCGTGTCTAAATAAAAATAAAGTTCAAGTTCAAGTTCAAGGGATTAGGTACTGAGAAATCCCCCATCAAATACGATGAAATAGTTTTTGATGTTTCCCGCATTTTTTCTCTTTAAAATTGCTTATCTCCATGCCGATAGACCAAGGTTTGTTTAGGACGTCTTTCTGGTCAACATTTCCTTCCTGATACCCCCTGAGAGTTCACGGCCAAAGATTTCTCTAATCATCTCAATGTCTTTTATGACTTAAGCCGTAGATAACACTGTCTACTACCGGACACTTTTAGTAAATTTTGCTCCCCGAAAAAATGTCTCTGAGTGATCACTGAAAAGAAAAAAAAGAGGCTCCCATGTTAGGACTTAGAGTCCTTTAGCCTGGAATCTCTGCTTGATCCTTGGTACTGTCTTGTTATGTTACGTCCTTAGTTGTTGTGAACAGCATATATTATGAGTAAAATTGTAAAGACTTCCTAAGTATTTAATTTTCAGACTTTCAAGTACACTACAATAATATAAATTGAACTTAGAAATTCTCTGAGAGCCTTAATAAACTTCCCTAAACACGTTCGTTCAAAAACCTTATCTTCTTCGCGAACTTCGCGCTCCGCAAACTGTCTCATAATTAAAAGGGATAGTTGTCACTAAACATTAATAGTCCAGAATACACGATATATTTCTAATAGTCACGCGCAGCCGAATTTTTTCAATAGCGCCTGCACCAACGAGGCGCCCTCAAAAGTAACGCGGTATACGCAAAAAAACACAATAGATACGACAAAAATATTTATAACTCTTAAGCGTGAAATGGGAAACAACTCGCCTCCTTCACCCCTAGCTAACCTTAAAAAAATATTTTCTCTATCTCTTGATGCGCCTTTCTTTACATGTAGGTGTGGACTGTTGGAGCTTTAGTAAGAGGCAGGTGAAACAAAACTTCCCTTTGTTGTTTAAATGCGCGATCATCCACTTAACCTTGAAAAAGAGAACTTGGTTCTTTGTGCTTTAGGAAAGATCAGTCATAAACTGACGTCAGGGATTGTGTGTAACGATAGACTAAAACCTCGTTCACTTGTAGGCCAAAACTGAAAAACCCCACCCTGACAAGGAGAGCAGTTCTGGGGCTGTCAAATGCAAATTGGAATTAATCGGCAAGGATGCTCAGATTGTGATATATTTAATAAGCTGTGAAACTGGTTTGACCCTGAAGTAACTGGGACTAAGTTTGGAGTCTCTGGTGGAAGTTAAGTCCTTATTTCTCCGCATGGAAATATTATTTTTAAGTTTGGTTAGATTCTTGAATATTCTCTTAAACGAAGTTATCTCTACTGCAATATCTTACACGCCTTTCTCTTTTAGGAAGTGGTTGAAACTGACCATTTGATTGAGGATTTGGGATTAAAGAAAAATCAAGTATGAAAAAACATAGGTTAAGATAATGAAAAAAAATTTAGATTTTTCTTGACTAACAGACTTGTTGCTATTTGTTTTATATTTTATTTCTTGAATTAGACTTCACAAACTGAGATACTGATCAAGATATTGCATCTAAAAAGGACCTCAAAGCCATTCCAGGAAATTTGTGAATGAAACATTAGATCTGACACTCCCAAATGACGAATCAGTAAAGAATAGTTAATCTATTTCCGGCAGACACTTTTTAATTATGTTACAGGAAACTTTTAACAATCAGGCGAAGATGTTGGTGATTCAATTTCCTTTTCCTTTGTGTTTTTTGGATTGATGTTTTTTTCCCTCGTAGTCCTTGTGCTCTCTGTGCTGGCTTTTCTCTGACTTATGACCTTTGTCATATGTGGCAGATGCTGTAGGATACGGTGCAGGAGCAGGAGCAGGTGCTGGATAAGGAGCTGCTGCTGGAGCTGGATATAGGGACGATGCTGGTGCTGGTGCTGGATAAGGGACCAGGGCTGGGAATGGTGAAGGCACTGGAGAAAGAGCTGGAGCGGGCACTGGAGAAGGACCTGGAGCGGGCACTGGAGAAGGAGCTGGAGCGGGCACTGGAGAAGGAGCTGGAGCGGGCACTGGAGAAGGTTCTAGGGAGGGCACTGGGGAGCGCACTGGTGAAGGCACTGGGGAAGGCACTGGGGAAGGCACTGGGGAAGGCACTGGGGAAGGCACTGGGGAAGGCACTGGGGAGGGCACTGGGGAGGGCACTGGGGAGGGCACTGGGGAGCGCACTGGGGAGGGCACTGGGGAGGGCACTGGGGAGGGCACTGGGGAGGGCACTGGGCAGGGCACTGGGGAGGGCACTGGGGAGGGCACTGGGGAGGGCACTGGGGAGGGCACTGGGGAGGGCACTGGGGAGGGCACTGGGGAGGGCACTGGGGAGGGCACTGGGGAGGGCACTGGGGAGGGCACTGGGGAAGGCACTGGGGCGAGTACTGGCGACGGTGTAGGAGTAGGCACTGGACCCGGCTGCAACAAAGATCCATGTTAACTATATCATCACTGCAAAGTGGAGGAAAGAGTTCCTCAAAGGAAAGCTCCTTGTTGAACTTATCACTGATTTTCACTGGGCTGGACGTTGCATACGTTTAGATACGTTCAAGCACATTCAAAATGCGCTTTCCCATTTTGATTCAATTGTGTCGAAGGCACAGCCAATTTATAATTGGAAAATTGAAGCGCAATGATTTTTAAAAACACAATTATATCAATGGGAAAGGAATTTGCATGAACATGGAAAAGGAAAAAGGCTTGGATTTAAATGTCGGCCTAGGCTTTTTGAAGTTCATGTTATGATTTAGCCAATTAGAATGCTTTTTACGGGAAACGAGGCACATCAGATAGAGACCATTCAAAAGGCCTCTTTGACAACATGTGACAGTTCAAACCTCGTTATACTCTGCCAATATAGATTTCGAAGTAACATCATAAAAGGTATGTAGCCTTTACTTATTTCTAATTTAGCCAACAGCCCACATTTATGCAGCAGTTAATTACCAAAAGCAGCAAAGAATTCCTCAAATCCGTTCCCCCAGACGGTTAACCCAAAAATAAGCGAAAGTATTAAAAGACCGACTGTTTTAACTTGAAACTAAATAGAACACTTCCAGTAAACAAGTTGAGATATTGTTGTCTCGTACTCGTTCTTGATTGGCTGGTTTTTAACATGTTGGAATTTATTGTTTCAGTCCTGGGGCCTGTTTCTCGAAAGTCCAGGTAACCTTAACGGACCCGTAGAGCTGTTCTGATTTCATTCAAGATGGGAATTTCAAAAGTTTTGAAAATGATACAATAAAACTATCAACTTAAGAACAAAAAGGACTGGTGCGGGTGCCAGAACCTGTTTCCTATCCTTTAAATTTTGATTTTAAAACATGGCTTCGGGCCCCTTGAGTTACCGGAACTTTCGAGAAACCGGCCCCTGCCCTCTTATGAGTCTTATCGTTTCCGTGCACTGCCCCTTCCGCCCTCTTTTCCCCTCCCAGGTTTAGTAGATCCACCACAAAATTCTTCATCTCCCTCATTCAGTACCTCTCCGCTTCCGGAATCACTTCCAGATCCAGAACCTGGCTGATCACCAGAAGTAAATGCACTTCTTTGTTCCTCAGCTCCTAGGTGTGACATTTGTTTCGGAAAAAAACACAAATTGACCTAGTTTCAGCTTTTCCCGGTCTAACGTGAATTCTACATGTTGTAATTATACTCTACGTTAATTAGACAAATACTGTAAGGAAGTCTATATTGCATGACCAAAGCAAAGATTTCAAATTTTGTCATCGGAATCAGTCGAGTCACGTTTCATTTAGGCCATTAACTCACGATAAATATTTTCTTCACACCATCCTTAATTTGTACCGTTTAAAATACTAAAGGGGATTGTCGAAACACGCTGCGAAGCCCAATGCCTATTCCACTAAAGGAAACTCTACCTAACCACCTTGATTCGAACAGAATATTTAAGAAACAGGCAATTTATTTGGTCCTATACTAAGAAATATCGACGTTTATTTCATTTTCAAGTTACGGTTCTTGATAGCTGGACTGTTTCAAACTCACATATTCATTCCACGCCGATTAGAATGTCAGCGAACGTTCATGTCCTTAATTAGAAGAATTGTTCAGCTCAGCTTGATAACAAGCAGTCTGACATCTTAGGCTCACGTAAGCGCTACGTCATGGTGGAGCAAAAAGGATCTCTTAAACTTTGATATTAAAATCGATTGATTCGACAAAGTTGCTTGATCGCAGAGAATCGATACTTACCAGTGACAGAAGAGGCGGCTGCAAAGCCTATTATAATAAAAGAGCACCAACCAAGACTGAGCTTCATTTTCTAACAGAGGCCACTATGTAAAAACAAAGTAAGTATAAAATATATGACAGAAATCTGAAAAAAAAAAGAACTGTTATCGTCATGTAATGACTACAACTTCGACTTGAGAGCTGTTGCCGAGGCCGATTGTTCTGTTCGTTTACAGATTAATCATAACAACGGTAACAACGGGTTTTAGGGCAAGGCTCAGGTCATCTGTTCAACTGAGGGTGAGACATATTACATAAACCGAGGCCTTGCTGGTTCTCGCTATCAAAACTCAATCATTTTTCTCCTTGTTTTCCGAAACATGAAGGAAAATACTTGTTTTTGGTAGGATTTAACCAAACCAGTGCCAACTAGAGTTGGGTGCTTTCTTGCAGCCGATCAGAATTGGATGGTGACATATTTGCACTATAGTTAGTCACTGAAAATTAATAAGCCGCATCCTTAGATGTCCTCAAGAGGTGAATGTGGTTTGACTGAGGAATGGGCAAATGCGTGCTTCAAACTCGCTTAAGGAAATTTGACACAACAGTTCCAACCACCTAAGCCTGTATTCCATGAATGCGTAGATTCTCCGCAGCTAGAGAATACCATCCTTACCGAAAATTATCCGTAGGATGGTTACTTTTACAGATTCTTTTGAGATAACCCTGAATTGGTGCGATCCAACAATTGAACTTAAGACGAACAACTTCAGAGGTGAGGCATCCACTCTGTGAGGGATTTAATCAATAACTGCATATAGAGCAAATTTGAAATACTATTTTTCATCGTAATCCTGGTCAGAAAGACTTCCTTAAGTCAACGTTAACACCCGCCGCAGGTAAAAAGCTGCGACAATGAAACAAAGCAAAACAACTACCGGTTGGGGCGGGAGGGGGAGTGGGAATAAAATCAAGTACATTTGACTAGGCTTGTATCGGTAGTTGTCCATCATCTAAACAAAGGTCGCTAAAGAATTGATGAAAGTGCCAATTCAATTCTAAAGAAACTTTTTTTGCTGGGTCGGTGAATAGGTAAAACCCTAAGCTAGATATACACGTGGGTTTCATAAGGATACATAGATGATTCTCACAAATAAATAATAGTGAGGTTTTGAACGTTAGCGCTTTCCTCTTTCTAAGGCATCGCATCTTTTCTTGATTTCGCTGCGGTGGTTGACTTATCTCATGACTCCACGTTGAAGTTCAATAAACTGTTCCAGAATTGTGTCTACATGTGAACAATTGTACTCTTTGCATAAACAATTTGGAGCGCAAAGCGATACCACAAAAATATTGAATTTACACCAAAGATTGTGAGTCTTTCACAATCGAATGAAATCAAAGAGTTCATCTGTTTTGTCTTCCATTGATTGGTAAATAAAATGTAAGGTTATGTACTGAAATCAATAAAGACAGCATTCTTTTTAACTACAACCACACTGATCAACTGTAACAAAGAAAGCCTTCGCGCACAACACATTAATGAGTTGATTGCTTACTGCTTCAAATTCAAGGTTTTTGCGCTCACAACGACACTCAGCCTTTAAATGAAAATTGTTTGTCACCCTTACCTATCTCCGAGCTGTCTTTCCAACTCTCGAATCGTCAAAATATTTCTTGGATGGCAAATTAATTGGTATTAAGGGAATATGACAAATAGTTAGAAAAAATGTCGTGTCTGTCCAAGCACATATAAGACAGTAAATGGCAGGTGTTGGGGGTCTACCAGGATCACTTTTTAATGAGAAACCATTAAATCCTCTTTTCTTATGTCAAAGGCTCGACGAAGCGGTAAGTCAAGATCGTCTAAAAGGCACCTGAATTAACGTTGAACAAAAGCTCTTAATTGAAAACTGTCAAACCTGCATTTCCTCCGAGTAAAGTTGTCACAGATGAAGCAAGTGAATCACAAGACAAAAAGATTTTCCTTGGACAGGTATTTGCCTAAAGTAATCGCAAACGAAAACATTTTTGGCTCATATAATGTCATTTGTCTTGCCCCAGAAAAAAATTGTCCATACGTTGGCTTACATTAAACTTTTTAAGACTGCACTATGCTAATAAAACCATTAATTGACCGGGGGATAGTGGGGAGGGGTTTGCAAAGATTAGCGTCATAAGACCACACGACGAGCAATTCGCGCCGAAGAAGGAGGGGAAGGTCGCCTTCACAATCCTTTTCAAGTGACAAGGAGTATTTGATAATTTTTTTTTGTCCCTAGGATACAAGTTTCTCCAAACTTTAAGTCAATAAGATTCAAACTGGTTTTAGTTGGCATGGATGATTAATTAAGTCCATGAAAAAGTGGCAGCGACATCTTTTTTAGATCAATTTAGTTCCGTGACTTTTCGCCAGGTATCCCTTATCCCTGAGTGGCTATAAGCAAAGCTTTCTACTGTTTTGAATGTCGGAAATTACATTTCTTAAGAACGCAAACATGTCCGACACTATTTACGTGCACATGGCTAAATGCATTTTCAGAATCATTTAGGCAAATCTTAGTACTTTCCAAGAGCCAAATGGTGTGGTTATAATTGGAATAGGATTGCACCCACCTTCCTTATCAATTTACGCCGCAGAAAACGGAATAAGCTCTGAATTAGTTGTCGAGGTCATTGTAATCAGTGGTGTTAGTAACATTTTTTATGGCAGTGTCCTCCTTCTGATTTAATGAATTTATTGAAGGCCAGGTTTTTTTTTTTTTTGTTAAATATAGAGGCAAAACCGATACAACGTAGATAAGTTTTAAAACGGAGCACTATATTTCGGCTGGCCAAACCAGCCAGTGAAGCACCTGAAGAAGGCTGGTTTGGCCAGCCGAAATATAGTCCTCCGTTTTAAAACTTATCCATGTTGTATCGGTCTTGCCTCTATATTCATATTCGTTATTTTGGGCCGATTACATCACCGCTAATCCAACGTACAAGAGTAGGATTATCGTCGACGGTTGCTTGCTGAACATTTCATATTTTTTTTATTGTTGCAGATATAGTACTTTTAATTTTCTCTGGTTTTCTTGAGGATTTTAGAGCCACCCTCCGGAATTCACCTTCTTGCAGTGCAAATATATCTAACTTCTTACGCATTCTAAGTGATTTTCTGGCTTTGGTTTTCAGTCATTGTTTGTTTTGCTTTGGTTTCAGTTCAATCTCTGGCGAGAAAGCGATCAGATACCAAGCCTATGCGGTCACTAACCGGATCAGATCAGAGATCAACTCTCTCCCCAGCCCTCTTTTCTTCAACAAAAGCAAGTTATGAATGGATTGTCATTGAGCTAGGATATGGGATTTTGATATTTCAGATCCTTACATTTTCCAATTTAACAAGTCTCTGAAATGAATTACAATATAAACCACAATTTTACGGAACAAATGATATTTTATTGAGGTGGCGAGTCTAAAGTGTTTTGATTTTCCTGAATCGAAAAAGTCATCTTAAACTAAGACATGTTTACCTTGCTGTGCAATTTTATATTTCAATAAGAAACCAGTGCCTCACTTGATACTATATGTCGCTTTAGATTTCTCGATTGTATAACCCTGAGATAAAAAGAAGAAAAATCATCTATGCAAAGCCAACTTTAGCTCTAAGCTCTAATTACAACTATCTAAGTCAAATTAAGTGCGCATGCCTTTTAATTGTTCATATTACGTTTAGTACAAAACATACTTCTCAAATTTACATCTGAACCGTTTAACATTCCTTTCCACTTTTACACTCATCTACAACTTAATTTCCAAAGTTATTAGGCTATATTGGCTAAAAATATAAAAACTCAGTCAGCAATAAATGCAGGCTTATCGATATTGGTACCTTCCAAAATGTTTTATTTGCTAAAAATGCCAAAGTCTAGACTCTTTTCTCCTCCCCAGCAGGGTGGTGTAATGAAGTAATTTTGACTCAAGAATAGTCCAACGGCTTCAAACCTCTATCAAACGTTCATATCTCCCCTTCTTCCTTTCGGGATCAAAACTAAGCTAATAAAAGGAACCAGATGATATGAAACATCACTGAGCATCAGAAAATATCTTGTTATTACTCTTACAAATTGGATATCTAGGCATGCCTTAACACTCTACTCCCCACTACCAGAGAACGTTTCATCTTTCTCATACTGGGTACCACCGGATGAACTGGACTCAAAGTCATCACTTCCCTGTTTGTGTAATTGACCGCCAGTGTAGATGTTATTATTTGGAAAGTCGTGTCGGACATTGTCTTCCCGTTTTCTTTCATCTGAGCTGGTCTTATTTTCATCACTTTTATCTTTCTCATATTGGTTACTATCAGATGAGGTGGACTCGAAGTTACCACTTCCCTGATTGTGAAGCTGACCTCCAGCGTGGGTTTTATTTTTTGGAAAGTCGTGTCGGACATTGTCCTCCCGTGTACTTCCATCTGAGCTGGTGTCATTGTCATCAATTTCCTGCGCTAAGTGTTGCCCGCCTCCAGAAATGTCACTTTCTGGAAAAACCTGTTTTACGCCGCCTGCTTGATTACTTTGGGGACTATTATACATCGCAACATGGCGTTCTTCCGACTCCATCCACTCGCCACTTTCGGAAGAAGCCATTTCTTGTCCTTCTGTATTCTCATCATAGTTTTCAAAATTCTCGCCGGAAGTTTTCAATAGGTTTTCGTGTTTTATCCCTTGCCTCACGTCTTTATTACCTAACGAGATCAATTCAAACCTCGGTTCTTGGTCACTTGAAAATTCATCATTCCCTGAAACTATGAAAGGCACTTCTTCTTTTTGTTGACCATTTTCCGCGTCTAAATCTTTGTATTCCTCTTTTTCCTCTTTCCATATTACTTCTTGACCTGATCCATTCTTCCTAGCTGTTAGCCTGTCAGTCTGGTATTCTTCTGTCTTTTTTTGTTTACTATTCCATGTCAGACCGCTGACAGCTAGCTGTGGAAGAAGAGAATCGTACGGTCGTGGAGGAGGAGCAGGAGCAGGAGGTTCGTTCAACTGTTCCTGTTTATTCACACCTGTAAAAATTATACAGCCGAGAATTGTGCTGATTTCCTGATTTTCGTTGAGTTTTCCTAGAGATTTTCGTTTTATTTCGGTTTGGAAAAACGTAAACTTAGGGCTGTAGTTGTGTACTATCGAGAAGGGTTATGAAATAGAATCAAACGAAAATTAAATTCAATCCAAAAATCTTGTCCTCAACCTGGCCGAGGCTCACAATATCATTAACGCGTATTTCAGAAAGTTAATTAGATTTTTTTGTTGCGATCAAACGATGGTGTCCTTTCTCTATGCCTAATAAAGGAACAGTTGATTTTAAACTTCAAAATTGCCTTGCTGAAGAACTGGTTTAGCGGGCGTTCAGTTGAAGAAATGGAATAAAAGCATTAAATTGCTACCTTGCAATACTGTTGACTGATTTATGAACCCTTGTGAACTTGCCAAGTTGGTCAGCACTTGGGATCCGTTGATCTGTCCTCCTTCTAATAAAGTATTGTTAGCTGACTGAGCAGAGCGGTTCCTGTACAGTAGAAACGAAGGTTTGCGTAGCTCTGGGTGAGTCACATACTCATTTTGCTTTTGGGTCAGTTGTAACAGTTTTGAGTTTCACCATTCTTTCTCGAGAACTGACTTCAGGTCTTCAGGAAGCTGAATCAGAAAAACAAAATATAAATAAGGATTTTATTGTACAGAAAAAAGCCTTTCACATGCAAATAGAGATCTCACTCGCAATTGCAGAATTTTCAGTCTGACATATCGTGTTTTAGTGAACGATGATGTGACTGATATGTCTGAGAGCGAGGCGGTTTCCCAAATCCTCTCTCCGCCAAGAGTGCGGGCAGACACCACCAAACTGTCAGAGAATCTTATAGCATTATCCGAGGGGTTACCTCTTAAGGAGTAGCTTTCCGTTAAGGACGAGTGGCAATACAATACAGCACTATTGGACGCTTCATGCCTTGGAAGCTGGGATAAGCTCTGAGATAATGAACCGAAAGGCTTGAAATGCCTTTTCAGTTTTTTTGATAAGGAAAACTCAATGCACTCAGTTTCTCATGACTGACGCTGTCTATATCCAAGTCTTACCGATTCCAGTTCGGAATGAGGACGAATGGCAGCAGATGGCGGCGGTGGTGCAACAAAATCAGTGAAATTTGTGATGTTTACTTGTGAAGTATTCTGAAAGTTGACTGTTATGTAACGTTCCTCCATTGAATTTGCACCCATATAACCGTACTTTTGACAACTATGCGGACATTTTTCAAGCAGGTCTGAATTTTTCTGGCACCAACCAGCTTTGGCCCAGATTGGACAAATGGGTTCAGAGTCGCTCACTTTGTACTCACTTTCTACAGAATCAAGAAATAAAAACGATTGAGCCATTTACTTTGAAATCGCAAAAAACTAACTGGTATGCGATAATTGATACTATGAACCATGAACGAATCAAGATAACGCTTTGATATGGAAGAAGTTCCTTTCCTCGAATTCTTCTAAGAAAGTTGCTTGAATCATCTTCCTTTATTCCTAAGAAGTGCAAACTAACAAAAAATCGTGGCAAACATTAATACCTACTAGTGGCCTAGCATTCCACATGCATGCGTAATAGGTCTAGAAAGCCAACTAGTAATATATAAAGCGAAGAATGTTCCATAGTGCCACACTTCTGGGCCCAGTTGTATAAAGGGTGGATAAATGGTGGCAAAACGTATAGCATAATCCACCGTGTGACGAAGGTTATCCAAACAAAATAAAACCTGGACAACGAGCGAGAACAGCAAAAGGTTTTAATTAGCGATCCGTAAACTACACAATAACACAACAAGATGGCGGGTCCGACGAGCACATGTTTTTTGTCTCTAGACTGTGGGGGACTAAGTTCTATTTTGGTAGAATCCGCTGGCTAACGGGCAGTTGGCAACACACCGGATATATATTTATCCAGTGGATAGCGTTATCCAACCCTCGGACAACCGGGGCCTGGGGCCCGTTTCTCGAAAGTCCCGGTAACGTAACGGGCCCGTAAAGCTGTTCCGTTTTCATTGAAGATGGGGATTTCAAAAGTTTTGAAAATGACAAAATAAAACTACGAGCTAAAGAAACAGAAAGGACTGGTTTGGGAGCCAGACCCTGCTCTCCTATCCTTTAAATTTTGGTTTTAAAACATGGCTTCGGGCTCGTTAAGTTACCGGAACTTTCGAGAAACGGGCCCCTGATCCGTATCCCCCAAAATATACACAGTTTGAATCATACATTAAATGAAGATACCTTCTTCTTGTTGTGATTGAAATACAGTTCAATTAATCATACTCCTAAAAAAGCGTACGCTTTATATTTTTTTCTGATAGTAGCCTCTATTCGTAATGTTATTTTGAAAAGAATGCTTTATGATTTTGTTTGTGAAAAAAAAAATGTGATTAACTAATTTGATACGATTCCGCTGGGAGCCCCCTATCATCGCGATATTAAAGAAATACTTTTGGATTGTCAAAAGGAACTCACCTGGACCACACATTTCACAGCTCTTCTTGCAGTTCTGAGCCATGTAGTCAGGTCGCGTCGCACATTCATTCTTTGACACCCATTCTGGACAGCGTTGGTCGATGTCTTCACATTTGTCAGTATCTCCTGATACAAATTCTGCAAATTTTCCAAGTTATTGACACCATGAAGAATGCCTCAGAATAATTGATGATTAAACAATCATTCATACCCATGATCTAAGGACACCACTGAAAGTTTTTCCAGCATAATTTGGCATTCTATACGGGGATTACCCCATCAAAAATTTAACGACAACCATTTGGCCATTACATGGTGAATAAAAGGTGTAGACTTGGTAGATTTACTCCCCTTTTTTATAGTATATATTACATTTCATGGTGGAGGTGCACATAGCAACACTTCACCTACGTTCAGACTGTTCATAGACACCCCACTCAAATCAAACTAACGTTTTTCTAAACATTACTCGGAAGGAAGTAAACCAGGTGGCCACTGAACTGTGCAGACGAGGAATTGAGCAGCAAAAAGAACCTTAGCGTGCTGTACATCTCAGAAAATCAATCGGACCGCTGCAGAAGAGTCCAAAAGAGTGCAACCAAGGAGCACATCTATTTGAGAAGTTAAGAGTAAAACAAGTTTGATCTTGGAACTGTCCTCGGCGATGTCAAACGCAGCACACGATATCGCTCTACCACTCTTCTGTCTACATATGGCAAGGAGGAATATCTTATGATATGTGTCATGCCCAGTACTGGTCATTAAACAAATCCAGCAGCGTTATCGTTAAACCATATGATAGATTTATTACCTCTCGCTCTTCTGCAGAACCGGCAGCTCCATGGACACCTGTCAATCATGTAATGGTAATTGGACGCGCAGAATCAATTTTTAGCCTCTTTTGAGCACGATTTAACTCTATCATAACACTCCAGCGGATTGATACGAACTATGGGGTAAATAAAAATGGTTTACAGTTTTACCGTCACTACCACATGCAACGATGTGTATACTGACTTGATTTATTTTAGCAAAAAGATCGATAAGCTTTTATGACCAATAAAAAAATAAACAGAAGTGTCTTGAGGACGCATTTTTTTAACGACATGATATTTGCATCTCTCTCTCCTTCTCTCTCTCTCTCTCTCTCTCTCTCTCTCTCTCTCTCTCTCTCTCTCTCTCTCACCTCTTTTGATGCAATAATGTTGTGATAAAGCGTATTTGTTTACCGCAGAAGACACTATGGTGGGGGAGTTCGAGATGGACAATTGTAAATCTAGAAGCAAAACAAAACAATAGTAACCCCAACAACAAAGGCAGCGATAGAATTCCGAAAACGTAGGTCAAAGTCTGCTTTGGATCAAATCCACGGTCACCGCGAAATTCAAAGACTAGTATCAATTCATGAAGAAAGGTCGTGGGAATCTTTAACTAAGAGAGCCCTATGACACAATTAAGTTAAATTACCGGATGTACAGTATGTCTGACCTCGAGAAACATCTAATGTTATCGGAGCACCTTGTACGGCTTCTCTCGTAAAAAGATGAAATACTGAAACATCCAAACAAACTCTAGATATGACACGGAATGTAATAACGATTTTGAAGAGAAGAAACTCTACTAGAAATGACACTTCTTTCGAAACCAATCTTTTTTATGACGCACGTCCAAATGTTGCAATATATATGTGAGTGTTTTTTCATCAAGGCAGTACATCATGAAATAAACTATGTAATTTAATTTTTGAGATTGCGTATTGGACCAATCCTGCTGACTAATGACTGAAAAATTGAAAACGACCACATTGTAAACTGTGATAGAAATCAGTTCTCAGGTCTTTGTGATTTAGGTGAACATTTGGTTGGACTCCTCTCCAGAACACATCAGTTAATTTAGAAGTGGATCTACCAGAAAACAGTTGTTTACACTGTACCTGAGACAATGACATGTATAATGATAGAGAAGATAGCATTTTTAGTCTTTCGTTCGCATTCAAACATCCCGTTATAAGTTTCGTGGTATCTGAAGAATTAAATCAAAAGGTGTGTAAAGAAAAAAAAGCTAAATTTCTATTTAATTTCCATAGTTAAATCTACGTTCATTAAATTCTCATCGAGGAATTGTATAGAACTATAATTTTTGTTATCAGAGTCATAAAATAAGATTTGAAAGGGTTGTTCTCAATAAATTTGAGAAAAGCACGTATTAGGAGAAATGTTCAGGGGCTGGAAGCCCGTTGTTCAGTTTAGAAAAAAGCCATCTCCCACCCCTAGCCTAATCCTGGGAAAGCCATTGATGAGTGCATATTTCCAATTTTAACAAGATGTAATTTTGATCAATCACTCAATCAAGACTTTATTGTACATGTGACTGCACATGACATTAACAATATTAGCTTACCCTAGATCCACGATCTTTCAGCCACTGAAACTCGTCCTGGATTTCAACGCCGTGCACCTTTAGGTAGCTGGGAACTTTCTTCGGTTTCGGTTCGCCGAATGACCCTCCAAACAGCCTCGAGATAATACTGATTGAAGACAAACCTCGCAAAGCCACGCTAGAGTAAGGGCTGCACGCGGCAAATGTGACGCCCTTGGCCAAACGACTGACTTGCATATTTTGTTACTGAATGGAAACAGAAGTAAAACTCTGTGCTGTGGAATTCCATCTGCTTTGTTTCCCGATCACAGTTGAAATATGCAAAGAAATGATCAATCCATCTGGATATCTCGATGCTTGTCCATTTTAAATCGTGAGCGCGGACCCTAAACCTGTTCAGCGGTTACGGTCATTACGATGGTCGATAGTTACGCTGTGTGGTAGACCTGAAACTTCTCCAGCGGAAATAAGAACGCTCGTTGTGTGACTTTGCTCTGGTGGTGACAGCATAGAAGTCGCCTCAGTTTTCTTTTAATAGGCAAAAAGCCTGATTTTGTTTTCAAGTATTTTTTTTATCCGCTGGCTGTACGACGGTGGTAACTCGCAACCTGTACAAAGTGTACAAAGGGACCGATCATTCTTTATTGCCTGAACGGGATGTGTGTGTGTGAGTGTGTGTGTGAGTGTGTGTGTGTGTGTGGGGGGGGGTGGGGGGGCTGGGGGAGGAGAAAGGGATGGAAAGCTTGTGTAACAATAAAATATATCTGATCCACCCTGAAGATCTTTTGTATTCTTATGACCCCCCTTCGATTCATTTGTAGTCAATTTCCTATAGCTTCTCCTCCATGCCTTGTCAGCGACGACTGGCCCCCTCTCCGTTGCACTTGAAAACCATCCGATCCCTCAAAATCGTCTAAACTCCCTCCCCTGGGTAATAAATTAGGACTAATCCCCAACAACATACAAAAGACTGCAAGCATGATAAACATTTCATCGTTTCGTGCAAAAACATTTTGAGCATACCTTGGCGGAAAGTGGAGCTATTGCCTCTATCTCTAACATCTTGGGTCCAGAACAGTTGACTTATGATAAACTGAAAATTAAATGGCGTGTTTCAGTTCCGTGGCGAAGACTAGCTTCGCACTTTGAAGGTGTATGTATTTATCATGGGTTACGTAAACCTTTCTTTGGGGTACAGATGTTGGTCGGATTAGAGCCGTACCGTTTCTCGATGATGATAACACGATTCAGTCCTTAAAGGATGAACTCCCAGCATATCTGGCGATTGTAGGAAACATCCCAGATGATTTTGATGCTCTTGCGGACACCTGGCGATGGTGGAGAAACAAAGCTGCAGAAATACCATCCTGGGCCTCTACTGTCAAGAAAATCGCCATTGTACAGCCATCATTTGCTGCCAATGAGAGGGTGTTTTCGTTGCTGGTAACAAAATGTTGTTACAATTGCTTCATTAGCGCCAGGTAGGCTAAATATTCGAGCTATTGTCATTTATATTCATTGGCGTCTTACGGCCGCCCCTACGCCCTCAACTTAAATACCCAGTGACTAGGGATTGTCAGTTTCTCTTAGAAGAAGTTTTTGCATATACGAACATAGTTTAGATTGTTTTGTAGGGTGGTTTCTTTTTCTTGCTTTACTTTTTACATTTCCGAGTTTTTCATTCCGTTGATGTATCATTCCTATCAATTTTGTTGACGAGGGCATAATAAAGAGGGTCGCATACGGCTCGTTTGAGCGGGGTAGCGAATTAGAATATAAATACTACTGATCACTATTACATGGCATACATGTTGACGTTAAGTTCTTATAGCTTTTTAGACCGAGCTCGTTTTAGATTGACGAGTCTATCAAAGAATTGTTCCTCCGCATTAAAAATTTTTTCCATTTAGGCGTATTTTGAACTTTTCGATTTTTCGGAGAAAAAAAACCGCGATAGAACTTTTTAATATAATTTTCGAAAAAGTTCATTAAAAAAGTCCTTTGGAAAAAATAAAACCAATGACGAAATTTTCCAACCGTCGGAAATTTCGCAACTTTTCTTAAGTCCCACTTGATTATACTTATGTACGCAGGTGGCACTCAGCTAGCTAGATTAAGCTTTGATGTTAAAGAACACATCATAGAGAACTGGTCGAGGTCCAACCCGTCGGTGCCTTTCGATGAGGCCATCACTGAGGGAAGTTGTCGTTTCACTCACTACCAGGATCACCAGAAGTGACCACATTCAAAGTTTCCCTACAGTTGAATAAGTATTTAATAAATAGATTCCTTATTACCGTGGGTCCATTCAGAGAGAGATCACAAGGAAGTAACACATGAGGAGCAGCCGAGTGTGTCAATGATGTTTTTATTAATTCTTACCACTAATTACTTCATGAAATAAAGAAGCGAAAAAGTTGCTGAAGGTGACGTCATCTACGCTTCTATCCTCCAAGACACTCTTTTTCTTCAAATAAGGACGTTCAGGCTGCGATTAACCAAAATTTCAAGAACATAGTTAGAACATATCCTGGCCGAGAGCGTATTTACTTTCCTCTTTCATTTTGTGAGAAGTATAATAAAAGGTAAAAGAAAAGTAACAGTGTGATCTAACAGGACAACTGTTTGTTATACAATTCAAAGTACACGTATATACACATAATAAAGCCTGCCATTCTAGTTAACAAATGGTGAACGCCTTATCGTGTACTATTGAGTTATGGATGCATGCGGGAGGTTGCTAAGCACAAAGAAGCGTAAGAGTTGCACGAGGCGATAGCCGAGTGCGACTCTAGCTTCTTGAGTGCTTAGCAAACCTCCCAAGTGCATCCAATAACTCAATAGTACACGCTATGGCGTTCACCATTTATTTTATAACATGACATTGATACATTGGAACAAGAGTTCCCTTTTATATAACAAATCTTACTTGATCAGAAAAAACAAGTGAGCGCGGAAAATTAGTCTTACATTTGCTCACGTCAGCAGCATGCACCCATGGGCAAAGAGTAGATGCTGAATTAACCAATCAGAGCGCGCGCTTTGCTTTAGTTATGTTATAATTCCTTTTAAGTA
Source organism: Stylophora pistillata (assembly GCF_964205215.1). Taxonomy (NCBI): domain Eukaryota; kingdom Metazoa; phylum Cnidaria; class Anthozoa; order Scleractinia; family Pocilloporidae; genus Stylophora; species Stylophora pistillata. The sequence continues at coordinate 24,404,370 of NC_142524.1, forward strand.
GTCGCACGCATGGTGATTAAAACCGCACGGGAAGTATATTAGTGGGGATCCATGGAGCCATAGTAAAAGGGAATATAGCCAGCAAAGTTCCCTTTCATTTAACAATTTCAAAACATAAAAACAATTAGCAACAGATCGCGCGTCAAAGAGTTAAATTAAATTTTATGAATCGTTTGACTTGTACTAAATTCAGAAAGTAATTAACCAAATGATGTCGATAACTGTCAGAACTAAGTAATATAAACCCCCCTTCAAAGCGAACGATCTAGAAGTTCAATCGCGCAATAGGGAAAGGTTACGCTATATTCCACCACGAATAAGATGTCAAAATCCTTGGGTGTCCTGTGCCTCGTGGCTTCAGTGTTAATGATGACTTTTTTTCGGGAAAGTCAAGCTCTCATGCCCATTCCACAGTGTCCGAGGGGTTCGCCAAAATGCCCTTCATATAAGCGCTTTCTACTGAGCCGGGAAGAGAAGGTAACTCAAATATTTACATTCATTTAAGCACTTCAAATTGTCGAAGTGTGGGTAGGACATTTTTTAAATTTCTCTACGACAAAAAAAAAATAATAAAATGAGCGCATGTGCCTGTAGTAACAACCTGAGCTGAATAGAATTATAATCTTCAGTTAGGACAAGACTGTACAAGGAATAAATCATTTTGGTTTTGGTAATACACCTCAGTCGACTTTCTTTCTTCTTTTCCGGTTTAAAAAACAATCCTAGTTCTCCAAACGTATTCAGAGTAGGGATCGAGGCTTGGATCGGTTTGGTTTAAAAACTAACTGCGATGTCCCTTAATCTGTTACCTTTCGAGATATTCTCCTGTTTCGAGATATTCTCCGTTACCTTTCGAGATATTAACCTGTAATCTTTGAGATATTCTCCTAAACTCTTTGGTGAACAGGTACTGATCGGATGAGTAATAAGAAAGTAGAAAAATATCCACCAAGGTTGTCTATCGGACATCACACCTTATTCTCAGTGATGGCTGACTGAGAAATCTTTAAACAGTAGTTGTTTCTCAAGTTTTCCTTTAAAATGTTTGTACGGGAAATTGGCGCAGCCAGCCAAAATTGATTCATTAGCGCATGCTCGACGTTTTACCGCTGGGTTGCTGTGTTGTGGTCTCGTAAAAAAATTGCCCTCAGAAGCTATAAAAATGGGCGAAATGCAAAATGTTTTAACCATCAGTTAGGAGAATAATACAATTTGGGTGCAAGCTGGCGTCACGCGTCAAATTTGAGTGTACAGAGCGAAAAGAAGTTAAGTTTTTAATTTTTGATTAGTCAGTTCGGTCATTTGAAATAGCACGTTCCGTTTCAAATATCACTGTTTCAGGTAGTTCGTGAACATCAAAGACGCATTTGTGAGGCCGCACGTACTTTAAACTGCGAAAGTGAAGAACTACAGTGAAGATAGCTGGAAGATGACGGACGCCATTAAGGAATACCTGTTTAGTTGGAAGTTTTGTTAAATTAAAAACCCTCTGTCACTTACAATAAAGTGAAATGCTTAGTTTAACCAGCTTGCCGTCTGAACTGAGTTACAAATTTTTAGAAGCGACGCGAGTAACGAGGGAAATGTCACCTGTTTTCTTGTTTGACATAATTACGTACAGCCTAAAAAAAGAACAGAAAGTTACACGTACTTGTAACTCAAAGGTGTGGTAGATGTAAATGTAGTCAAAATCAACAACCGATACGTTGCATTTACGAAGACCACCTCTGGACTTTCCCTACACTGTCGGTGTATGTGGGCTGTTCATTTTGATGAAAGGAAAGCAGAAAATGGCCTTAATCTTGCTCTTGCCATTTAAGTGTTTAAAGCAGAGCTACTTCTCACATGAATGGCAAACTGTGGTTACTGTAACATGTGATGTGCAGAGGCCATTTAGTGAGGTGCAGCACTGTTTTTAGTGGTAAAACTGCATAATCAAGATTAAAAGCAGTTGTCTTCTGATTTCCTGCAATCTATATCTGGGTAGGCAAGACCCCCTCGCCCCTCTTGGTTAGGGATTTTGACATAACGCACAGCCTTACTGCCATCTCCCACCCCTCCCCTAATCCTAGGAAAGCCATTGATGAGTGCCACTATTTCCAACTTTAACAAGATGTAATTTTTGATCAATCAATCAATCAATCAATCAATCAATCAATACTGTATCGTACATGCAGCTACACGCGAGATCAACAATATTAGCTTACCCTCGATTCACGATCTTTCAGTGAATCTTTAACGTTCTCATGCAATAACATTCTGAGCATACCTTAGCGGAAACTGGAGTTATTGCCTCCATTTATAACATTTTGGGTCTAGAACAGTTGACTAATTATAAACTGAAAATGGCGTATTTCAGTTCCGTGGTGTAGACTAGCTTCGCACTTTGAAGGTCTATACTACTGATCGCTATTACATTGCATACGTGTTAACGTTAAGGTCTTATAGCTTTTTAGATTTTTCTCAGTGCCTTTTCCAATATTTATCATGAAATTGCCTCTATAGTATCTACTTAAAATAATATGCTAAACATTTTGTGGACACTTCAGGGATCCTTTCTTCCCAATTTGTTTATGCAGATTAGCATCAGTACGGCAGAGTTTTGAATTTATTCAAATGTTCTTCAACGATAAAAAAAAGAATATATTAAGTGGGAATCAGGGCGCGCGTAACTGGAATTTTTCAAAGGAAAGGAGGGTTATGACCTGTGGGCAGACCTATCGCATGACATACGTAGCCCTCTGTACCCTACCCCTCAAGGTCTGCACCCTACCCCTCAAGGTCTGCACCCTACCCCTCAAGGTTTTAAGCCCCACTTGATTATACTTATGTACGCAGGTGGCACTACTAGATTAAGCTTTAATGTTGAAGAACACATCACCGAGACCTGTTCGAGGATCCAACCCGTTGGAGGCTGACGTTTCACTCACTGCTAGGATCATCAGAAATGACCACATTCAAAGTTGCCTAAAAGTTGAATAAGTATTTAATAAATAGATTCCTTACTGCCGTGGGTATACTTAGAGAAAGAACACAAAGAAGGGCTAACACTCGAAACGTCAGCTTTTGTAATCGTTACGGTGGCCAATTTACCATTTCAACTTTGTTGATATATCCAAATTAAATGATAAAACTAAGAAGTGGCGCACGAGTAGCAGCCGAGTGTGTCAATAATGTTCTTACCACTATTTATTTCATGAAATAAAGAAGCGAAAAAGTTGTTGAAGCGACGTCATCTATGCGTCTATCCTCCAAGGCACTCTTTTTCTCCAAATAAGGACGGCCAGGCTGAGATTAGCCAAAATTTAAGAACATAGTAAGAACGTATCCGGGCCGAGAACGTCTTTATTTTCCTCTTTTTTTCTGAGAGAAGTATGATAAAAGATAAAAGAAAAGTAACAGCGTGGTCCAACAGGACAAATTTTTGTTACACAATTCAAAGTACACGTATAGACACATAATAAAGCCCACCAATCTATTTCACTTTAATTAGTCGCACGCATGGTGATTAAAACCGCACGAGAAGTATATTAGTGGGGATCGATGGAGCCATAAAAAGGAAGATAGCCAGCAAGGCTGTTCTACTGAAAATAATTTCTGAATTTTGGATAGATTCTTTCAATTAACATGATCGGCTTAAATCTTCCGCCATTTCTGAGTTTGCAACTGCAGATGGGCCGGGTTTGAGCACTGTTCGGTTTCTTTTGATCTCTGCCTTCATATATTAGTCATCTGGAGATAGAACCACCTGCAATATATACATTTTTTCGACAGTAAAAACTCAACATGTCGTAAAAAAATTAACGTAATAGTTACGTGTTTATTCTAAGGATGATGGAAATTAAAGAATAGAGAAGGACATTGACCTATCGAGCTATTTATAATAACATATATTTCAGTATATTTAAATGAGAATTGCACATCATATAAAGCAATTTTAGTTAAACCACAAATTAAACTTTCAATTAAGAAAGTCTAACGACGCCATACGAAGAACAAATTTTTTACCAAGAGTTGATTCTTTTAGGGTTCGTGAACTATTTTCAGCATTAGAAACTAATTCCTTTCAGTTGAATAGAAGGCACCGGTTACGCCATCTTTTTAAAGGTATTTAAATATTTTTCTCTCTAAAGTAAAACAACTTCCTTTTGTCGTGTACGTAATTGCATACATGGCCTAGATAATTGCATATTCCATATGCTAGGATCAAACTCCTTTGAATAAAGATCTTTTCTTTTGTCACCTTTGAACTTGATCAGTTGATTATAAAAAAATGTGGTCCATTTAGGCCTGTAGCTTGTCAAACAATATACCAAAAGCCCATGGCTCAAGACGCTGGCTGGCCTCTCTAATATAAATGTATGCAAAGTTGAAAAAGAAACACACACATATTATCATCTCTTTGTCAGGCAATGTGGCACTGTTTGCGGCCGGGCTAAGATGGAGATTTTAGCTGTTTAACCCGCTTGCATTTTCAGACTCTTTAATTTTATCGTCGTTTTTCTCAGTTTTTATGTATCCATGTACTTCAAAGTGAAAATAATAGCAATATAGTATATGCTCTTGGTTATAAATATGTTTTGAACCCCTCTAAGATAGAGTCTGTAAATCCTTGCCTAGAGGCTCGGGCTAAAATAACTCTAAATCGGCCCCAAAACATATAACTATACCTCCATGCGCTGTTTTGTTAACGGCTTTTTCCCATTGATCTAAACACATTCACGCAATCAATATCCTTTTTTTTTTAATTCCAAGAATATCTCGTCTGGATATTTGAACCTCCGTTAAAGTTAAAGATTTTTTTAATGAGCGCCTGAAAAGTAGTAACAAAGGCCAAGATCGCCGAGGTAAAGTAGCTCTCGCAAAGCTGTTTACGAAAATGTCTCTTTTAAAATTCAAAATGTATTTAAAACGTACTCGAGAAGCCAAAATAATAACAATAAAAAATGTATCTTAAGTGCTGATCACAAACCGAATGTGCTTTGTCTCTCCATCAGGCAGAAATTAGATTAAATACGTCAATCAAACTCCTCGGGAACCTCAGTTGTTCCGACAGAAGAATAATATTCTGAGAACAAAGCCAGATGAGCCAGCTGTACGTACGGGCTCCCAAGTCGCTGAACTAGTCCTTTAAGAAGTATTGATGAAGAATTCCTCCTATATTGTTAGTGAAAACGCCAAGAGTGGCAGTGAAAAGTTAAAAAAATTATATTTTTTAAATTCAATGTGTAGCTTGTCTGTCTGTTCGGGCACAGATGGTATCGTGAATCGTTCATTTCATTTCATTTTTGTGCGTTTATGGAGGGCGGGAGAATCTGTAGAATAAGTGTGCAGTTAAAACCCGTCACTCTTGTCCAACGAATTCTCCCTGGTCTTAAATTAGTTGTTTAAGAGACTTTTATAACGAAAATAAACTGCACTGGTCTTGACAGTGCTCATAAACAGAGTGAGAAAAGAGGGGGTGGACGTTTCACATGTACAGCCCCTCTCGCCGAATCCTGCCCCGAACCTTTCTCATTTGGACATGTTTACGCTCAGCTAAATAAGGCAGTAGAAAGTATAAGCCGGGTCGAATGTAGCCTGTAATTCAGTATGTCAAATAACGCAGTATTGTCTCTGACGCTTAGCTAGTTAGGGATAAGTTCCTTTTCATTTGAAAAATTCAGAACATAAAAATCCATTAGTAACAGAGCGCGCGTCGAAGAGTTAAATTGAATGTTATTAACCGTTTGACTTGTATTAAATTTAGAAGGTAATTAACAACGTGATGTCGATAACTGTCAAAACTAAGAAATATATAACCCCGTGTCAAAGCGAACGATCTAGCAGTTCAGTCGCTTTCGGGAAAGGTTACACTGTATTCCACCACGAATAAGATGTCAAAATCCTTGGGTTTCCTGTGCCTTGTGGCTTCAGTTTTAATGATGACTTCTTTTCAGGAGAGTGAAGCTCTCGTGCCCACTTCAAAATGCCCAAAGGGTTCCCCACGTTGTCCTGGAAATAAGCGCTTTTTACTTAACCAGGCAGAGAAGGTAACACAACTGTTTACTTTTATTTAAGCACTTGAAATTGTCGAAGTGTGAGTGGGACATTTTTTAAATTTGTCCACGACAAAAAACAAAAACAAAAAAAATTGAGTGCATGTATTTGTGGTAACAGCCGGAGCTGAATAGAATTATAATCTTCAGTTAGGACAAAAGCACAAGGACTGAATCATTTTGGTCCTGGTAATATACTTCAGTCGACTTCCTTTCTTTTTTTCCGGCTTAAAGAATAATCCTAGTTCTCAAAATTTATTCAGAGTAGGGATTAAGGTTTGGATCTGTTTGGTTTAAAAACTAACTGTGATGTCCCTTAACCTGTTACCGATCGAGGTGATCCATTTGGATATTACGATTTTCTTGCAACTCTTTGGTGAACAGGTACTGAGTAATAAGAAAGTAGAAAATTATCCACTAAGGTTGTGTATCGGACATCACACCTCATTCTCAGTGATGGCTGACTGAGAAACTTTTAAACAGTAGTTGTTTCTCAAGTTTTCCTTTAAAATTTTGTACGGGAAACTGGCGCAGCCGGCCAAAATTTATTCGTTAGCGCATGCTCGACGTTTTACCGCTGGGTTGCTGTGTTGTGGTCTCGTAAAAAAATTGCCCTCAGAAGCTATGAAAATGGGCGAAATGCAAAATGTTTAACCATCAGTCAGGAGAATAGTACAATCTGGGCGCAAGCTGGCGTCAAATTTGAATGTACAGAGACAAAAAGAAATTAAGTTGACTTTTTAATTTGTGATCGGTCACTTCTGTCATTTGAAATAGCACGTTCCGTTTAAAATATTACTGTTTCAGGCAGTTGAACATCAAAGACGCATTTGTGAGGCCGCACGTACTTTAAACTGCGAAAGTGAGGAACTACAGTCAAGACAGCTGGAAGATGACGGACGCTATAAAGGAATACCTGTTTAGTTGAAAGTTTTGTTAAATTTAAAACACTCTGTCACTTACAATAAAAGTGAAATGCTTAGTTTAAACAGCTTGCCGTCTGAACTGTTTTTACAAATTTGAAAAACGGCACAAGTAAGGAGGGAAATCTTACCTGGTTTCTTGTTTGACATAACTACGTGCAGCCTAAAAGCAGAACAGAAAGTGACATGTACTTGTAGCTCAAAGGTGTGGTACATGTAAATGCAGTAAAAATCAACCACCAGTAAACTTTCCATACACTACTTATGATGCCCGATTCTCGCAGTAGAGAGCGCTATTTATGCAATAGCGAAAATCAGACCTGAAAAAAATCAGGCCTGTACGGGATTCGAACCACTAACCTCTGCGATACTAGTGCAGCGCTCTACCAATTGAGCTAACAAGCCAACTGGGAGCAGGCCGTTAAGTTGATTCGTAATAAACCTGTACGTACAGGCCTGATTTTTTTCAGGTCTGATTTTGGCTATTGCATAAATAGCGCTCTCTACTGCGAGGATCGTGCATCATTCGTATCTATAACCGCAGTTCAAAATATATGAACGTCATATACTCACCGTATCTGATTTATCATCACGGGTTTATTACGAATCAAGTTAACGGCCTGCTCCCAGTTGGCTTGTTAGTTCAATTGGTAGAGCGCTGCACTAGTATCGCAGAGGTCAGTGGTTCGAATCCCGTACAGGCCTGATTTTTTTCAGGTCTGATTTTCGCTATTGCATAAATAGCGCTCTCTACTGCGAGGATCGTGCGTCATTCGTAAGGATATTATAATAAACAATTCCGGGAGACAAGAGGAGATTCCCGTGGGACCTGGAAAAACCTAAAACAACTACTCGGAAGTGGCTAAAAGAGTAACAGCGCTGATGCTCGTACGGCAAATGAAGCAAATTAAAGACAAGTGTAACACTTTTAGTCGCTTCTTTGTCTCTTATGCCGAAGATTTAAGGTGGATCCACCGATCTAGCGCGCGATCTTTTTACAAATGGCTGCCGCAAATTGATCGTCCAGAAAAGTTTAATCTACGAAAGATTACTGTATCAGAGGTTAGTAAGGCTCTTAAAGATTTAAAATCGAAGAAAGCGACAGGTGTTGATGGTATTCCATCTCGTCTACTAAAGGACGGATCAGACGCCCTGGCTTCTCCATTGTCGGTCATTTTCAATTTAACTATTATCCCTGTTTATAATTTAACGTTATCCCTGCTGAATGGAAAGAAGGGAAGTTGACCCCTCTGCATAAATCAGGTTCAAAAGATGACCCTAAAAACTACCGCTCCATATCCGTATTACCAGTAGTAACTAAAGTCCTAGAACGTTTAATCCACAAGTAACTTGCAAGTTTTTTTGACGATCATAACTTGCTCTGAAAATAACAATCCGGTTTTAGAAGAATGCACTCAACTGACGAGATTCTCATGAATATGGATAAGGGCTTAGTTACTGGTTCTGTGTTTATTGACCTGGCAAAGGCTTTCGACACAGTTGACCATGACATTTTGCTTAGAAAATTAGAGTATTATGGTATATGTAACGAAAGCCTTCGATGGTTTAAGAACTACTTCACGGGAAGAAAGCAGTTCGTGCACATTGATTCTCAATAATCTGAAGAGCTTGCCATAACTTATGGAGTGCCGCAAGGGTCCATCCTCGGACCTTGTTATTCATTGTCTACATTAATGATTTACCCCGTTGTGCCAAACACTGTTCTGTGAATATGTACGCTGACGACACAGTTTTATATCTTGCTGCCCAAACAGTAGACAATCTAACTTTTTACATTAACCAAAATCTTCAGTGTCTCTCTGAATGGCTAGAAGACAACAATCTTGTTCACAATGTTTCAAAAACTAACTGTGTAGTATTTACATCTCGAAGGCATAAAGAGCGCGATTGTATTTTAAATCTTAATCTTCTCGGAAATTCCATATCTTGCGAAACTACTTTTAAATACCTTGGCGTGTTGTTCGACAATTTTGACTTAAAAGGCTCACGTGGACTATGAGTGTAAAAAGGTGGCGTCGACAGTTAGTCATTCTGGGTCGTATTAGAAGTTTCGTCACAAAAGAGGCAGTAACACTTGTTCATAATGCTTTAATTCTCCCCTTATTTGATTAGTGTGACATTGCCTGGAGTAACCTTCCACAACAAGATATAGATCGACTACCGCTCTTACAAAAAGATAAGAAGTATAGCTTTGTGTTGTGCAATTCCATCTGCTTTGTTTTGCCATCGCAGTAGAGATATGCAAAGAAACGATCAATCCATCTGGACATTTCGATGCTTGTCTATCTTTAATCGGTGAGCGCGAACCCTAAACCTGTTCAGCAGTTATGGTCATTACGATGGTCGATAGTTACGCTGTGTGGTAGACCTGAAACTTCTCCAGCGGAAATAAGATGGTGACGGCGTAGAATTCGCCTCAGTTTTCTTTTAATAGGTAAATAAGCTCATTTTATTTTTAGGAGTTTTTTCTTAATCCTCTGGCTGTAAGTTGGCGGCTACTCGCAACCTGCACTAAAGGTCCGGTCATTCTTTATATCCTGGACGGGGTAGGGGGATGGGATGGAATGGGAAGGTTCTAGTTGTGTCAAAATAAAATATATCAAATCCCCCCCCCCCCTTGTGTGTTTAGTATCATTATGACCCCCCTTCATTGGAAGTCAATTTGCTATATATCCTCCTTCATACTCTGTTAGCCACGACTGATCGCCGTTCCGTTCCCCTTGAAAACCAACCGATCCCCCAGAATCCTCCAACTGCCCTCCCCTATTCCCCGACTCCGTCCCGGGCAACAAATAAGGACTGGTCCCCAATAACATAAAAAAGAATGCAAGTATGGTAAACGTTTCATCGTTTCGTGCAAAAGAATTTTGAGCATACGGAGTTATTGCCTCTATTTCTAACATCTTGGGTCTCGAACAGTTGACTAATGACTAACTAAAAAAGGTAAATTTCAGCTCCGTGGCGAAGACCAGCTTGGCGCTTTAATTGAAGGTACATACCACTGATCACTATTACTTCATATACATGTTAACGTTAAGTTCTTATAGCTTTTTGTACCAAGTTCATGATAGATTGACAGAATCTATCAGAGAATTGTTTCTCCGTATTGAAAGGTTTTGCCAATAAAAGTCACCAGCTATCTGTTGATTTTCCTCAGTACCTTTTTAAATATTTATCATGAACTTCCCCCTATGATAGTAGGTATCTACTTAAAATAACATGCCAAACATTTTGTGGACACTTCGGGGATCTTTTCTTCGCAATTTATTTATGCAGATTAGGATCAGTATGGCAGGGCTTTGAATTCATTCAAATGTTATTCAACGATAAAAAAAAAAGACAATATATTAAGAGGGAATCAGGGCGCGCGTAACTGGGATTTTTCAAAGGAAAGGAGGGTTAAGACCTGCGGGCAGACCTATTGCATGACACACGAGGCCCTCTGCACCCTACCCCTCAAGGTCTGCACCCTACCCCTCAAGGTCTGCACCCTACCCCTCAAGGTGTTAAGTCCCACTTGATTATACTTATGTACGCAGGTGGCAGAGCTAGATTAAGCTTTATTGTCAAAGAACACATCACAGAGACCTGTTCGAGGATCCAACCCGTCGGTGCCTTTCGATGAGGCCTTCACTGAGGGAGGCTGTCGTTTCACTCACTACCAGGATCATCAGAAGTGACCACATTCAAAGTTTCCTCATAGTTGAATAAGTATTTAATAAATAGATTCCTTATTGCCGTGGGTCTATTCAGAGAAAGACTAATCACAAAGAAGTGGCACACGAGGAGCAGCCGAGTGTGTCCATAATGTTCTTACCACTATTTATTTCATGAAATAAAAAAGCAAAAAAGTTTTTGTCATCTATGCTTCTATCCTCCACGACACTCTCTTTTCTTCAAATAAGGACAGCCAGGCTGAGATTAGCCAAAATTTTAAGAACATAGTAAAAACATATCCAGGCCGAGAACTTCCTTTATTTTCCTCTTTTATTTTATGAGAAGTATAATAAATATATCTCATGAGACGTTTTGTTGAGTAGTATCGCTGAGTATTTTTACGAGTTGTGCCGTATTATGACGAGCCCGTAGGGCGAGTCAAAATACAAACAAAGAGTAAAAATACTCAGCGATACTACACAACCAAACGTCTAATAAGAGATTTATTATCCAGAATGCCAAACTGTTATTTCAGTGCGGGCGAATTTGGTGGATATTTCTGGAGTACAAATATCGCGTGATATTTGTACCCTACGAAGCACAATTGGATAATAAAAGGTAAAAGAAAAGTAACAGTATGATCTAACAGGACAACTGTTTGTTATATAATTCAAAATAACGGTATATACACATAATAAAGCCCACCAATCTATTTCATTTTAATTAGTCGCGCGCATGGGGATTAAAGCCGCACAGGAAATGTATTGGTGGGGATCGATGGAGCCATAGTAAAAACGAAAAAAGCCAGCAAGGCTGTTCCATTGAAAATAATTTCTGAATTTTGGATGGTTCGTTTAATTAACATAATCGGCTTAAATCCTCCGTCATTTCTGGGTGTTGCAACAGCAGATGGGTTTGAGCACTGTTCGGTTTCTTTTGATCTCTGTCTTCATATATTAGTCATTTCAAGATGAAACAACCTGCAACATATAAATTTTCTCGAAGGCAAAAAGTCAACATATCGTAATAAATTAACGGTTACGTGTTTATTCTAAGGATGATGGAAATTAAAGAATACAGAGGGACATTGACATATAGAACTATATATATTAATATATATTTTAGCATGTTTAAATGAGAATGGCACATATAAAGCAATTGTAGTTAAGCCACAAATTAAACTTTCAATTAAGGAAGTCTAACGACGCTATACGAAGAACACAGTTTTTACCTAGAGCTGATTCTTTTAAGGTTCGTGTACTATTTTCAGCATTGAAAACTAGTTCCTTTCAGTTGAATAGAAGGCACTGCTTACGCCAGCTTTTTAAAGGTATTAAAATATCTTTCTCTCCAAAGTAAAAGAACCTTCCTTTTGTCGTATATGCAATTTCATACATGGCCTAAATAATTGCATATTCCATATGCTGATATCAAAAGTAAAGATCTTTTCTTTTAATCACCTTCGGACTTGATCATTTGATTATAAGAAAATGTGGTCATTTTACTTCTGTTGCAAGTTTTAAGTTTTAGCTTGTCAAACACTATACCAAAAGCCCATGGGTCGAGACACTCGCTGGCCTCTCTAATGTAAATGTGTACAAAGTCTAAAAAGAAACACACATATTATTATCTCTTTGTCGGGCACTGTGGCACTGCTTGCGGGCCAAGATAAAAATTTTTTAGCTGTTTAGCCCGCTCACACGCTCGCATTTTCAGACTCTTTAATTTTATCGTAATTTTTCTCAGTTTTTAATGTCTCCATGTACTCCAAAGTGAAAATAATAGTAATATAGTATATGCTATTGGTTATAAATATGTTTTAGACCCCTCTCAGATGGAGTCATTTAATCCTCGCTTAGAGGCTCCGGCTAAAATGACTCTGAATCGGCCCCAAAACATAACCTTCTGTTAACGGCTTTTTTCCCTTTGATCTAAACACATTGACGCAATTAATCTCCAAGAATATCTCGTCTCGATATTTGAACCTCCGTTAAAGTTAAAGATTTTTTAATGAGCGCCTGAAAAGTAGTAACAAAGGCCAATGGATCTTAAGTAAAGTAGCTCTCGTAAACCTGTTTACGAAAATGTCTCTTTTTAAATTCAAAATGTGTTAAAAACGTACCAAAGAAGCAAAAATAATAACGACAAAAAAATGAATGCTTCTTGACAACAGCACGTGCTGATCACAAACTGAATGTGCTTTTGTCTCTCCATCAGGCAGAAATTAGATTAATTACGTCAATAAAACTCCTCGGGAACCTCAGTTGTTCCGACGAAAGAATAATATTCTGAGAACAAGGCCAGATGAGCCAGCTATACGGGCTCAGAAGCTGCTGTATTAGTCGTCTGCGAGGTATTGATGAAGAATTCCTCCGATATTGTCAGTGAACACGCCAAGAGTGGCTGTGAAAAGTCAGGAAACTATATTTTTTAAATCCAACATGTTGCTTGTCTGTTCCGGCACATATGGTATCGTGAATCATTCATTTCATTTCATTTTTACGCGTTTATGGAGGAAGGAGGGATCTGTAGAATAAGTATACAGTTAAAAGGCGTCACTCGTCTTCAATGAATTCTTCCTGGTCTTTAATTGGTTGTTTAAGAGACTTTTATAACGAAAATAAACTGCACTGGTCTTGACAGTGTTCATAAACAGAGTGAAAAAAGAGGGGGATGAATTTTCACATGTACAGCCCCTCCCGCCGAATCCTGCTCCAAACCTTTCTAATTTCGACATGTGTATCGACGCTCAGCTTAATAAGGCGATAGAAAGTATAAGCCGGCCGGGTCGAATGTAGCCTGTAATTCAATAATACAGAACATAAAAATCCATTAGTAACAGACCGCGCGCCGGAGAGTTCAATTAAATTTTATTTACCGTTTGACTTGTACTAAATTTAGAAGTCGATAATTGCCAAAACTAAGAAATATAAACCCCTCGTCAAAGCGATCGATCTAACAGTTACGTTGCTCTAAAGAAAGGTTACACATTGATTAGCATCCGCTGTTTTTCACCATGAATAAGCTGTCAAAATCTTTGGGTTTTCTGTGCCTCATGGCTACAGTTTTATTGCAGACATTTTTTCAGGATAGTGAAGCTGTCATACCTGTTCCACCATGCCCAGGGAGATCGCCTTCTTGTCCTACACATAAGCCCTTTTCACTGAGCCGGGAAAAGAAGGTAACTCAAGCATTAACATTCGTTTAAACACTTCAAATTAGCAAAGCGTGAGCTGAACATTTTTAATTTCTTTACGAAAAAAAAAAACTTGAGCACATGTTTTTCTGGTAACAGCCGGAGCTGAATAGAATTATAATCTTCAGTTAGGACAAAAGTAAAAGGACTAAATCATCTTGGTCCTGGTGATATACCTCAGTCAACTTTCTTTCTTATTTTCCGCCTTAAAGAATAATCCTAGTTCTCAAAACACATTCAGAGTAGGGATTAAGGTTTGGATCTGTTTGGTTTAAAAACTGACTGCGATGTCCCTTAACCTGTTACCGCTAGAGGTGATCAATCGGAAATTAGGATTTTCTTGCAATTCTCCTAAACTCTTCAGTGAACAGGTACTGAATAGAAAGAAACAAGAATATTATCCACTAAGTTACTCTATAGGACATCACACCTCAATCTCAGTGATGGCTGACTGAGAAATGCTCGAATAATAGTTGTTTCTCAAGTTTTCCTTTAAAATTTTTGCGCGGGAAATCGGCGCAGTGGGCCAAAATTGATTCCTTAGCGCATGCTCGATGTTTTACCACTGTAGCTGTATTGTGGTCTCGTAAAAAAAAATTGCCCTCAGGGGCTATGAAAACGGGTGAAATGCATCAGTTAGGAGAATAGGCTTTTCAAGTACAATATGGGCGCTAGCTGGCGTCGCGCGTCAAATTTGAACGTACAGAGACAAAAAGAAATGAAGTTTTTAATTTTTGATCGGTCACTTCTGTCATTTGAAATAGCACGTTTCATTTCAAATATTACTGTTTCAGGCAGTTGAACATCAAAGACGCATTTGTGAGGCCGCACGTACTTTAAACTGCGAGAGTGAAGAACCTCAGTGAAAACAGCTGGAAGATGAGGGACGCCATTAAGGAACACCTGTTTAGTTGGAAGTTTTGTTTAATTATAAACCCTCTGTCGCTTAAAATAAAGTGAAATGCTTAGTTTAAACAGCTTGCCGTCTGAACTGTTTTTTACAAATTTTAGAAACCGCACAAGTTCTGAAAATTTCATCCATTTAGCTTCAGTAAAATACCTCCTTCGCCAGCGAAAAGATTTGAAAGTGATCCTAAATCGAGAGGACAGAAAATGTTCTCTGTCCAAGTTAACAAAAGAAACTTACATTTTCGTTTCAACCCATTAAATTAAAGCTCGAGATCGTTGGACTGCTCGTAAAATTCGAGATTTCCAACTATTTACAATGTGTGTGCATCATTAACAGCACAATCCTAACAATAATTAATTCAAGGAGTGGCAGTTTTAGAGTCTGGGACCGAGCAGTTACTCAGGGATCTTCATGGTTCGTCTCCTTCCAGTTCCACTGTACCCACCTGAAAATAAATGAACAAGTCCAATCAATCAATCAGTCAATCAATCAATTAGTGATAAAATAAATTAGAAAAAAATGCTGCCTTATATCAATCAATATATAAATTAATTCCATGCGAATTAAACGAAATTAATATCCAAATTCTATTTTGGGTAAACTGGGGTCCTTCTGCACAAATGACGTGATGAATTCCCGATCCAAACTAAAAGCCTATATTTTGTCACAGATTATTTACATGGGCTCAAAACTGTTTCGTACATCATTAGACCAAGTGAAAGAAAATGTTTGAGACAAGTTAAAATGGGGAAACCAGTGAGTATTGAGGATTGAAATGGAAAGAAAGCCCAAGAGAACCTAAATATAGTAGGTTTTATTTGTAGAACCTCTTCAGAAGAGGATACCACGAATGAAGCCCGGGAAAACGCTCATGAATGAATCGGGAAATTTGCAGTTTTTATGGACCGAGACGAAGTGGAGGTCCATAAATATGCAAAGAACAAGAACGAAGCTAATACCCAGCTATCTTCACTGAACAAGCCTGGTCAATAACGGATTTAATGTTACAGAAAAAAAATTCACTTTATCAAGAATCAAGAATGACTTGTTTACAACGAGAGCCAGGAAAGAAAGCCAACTGAGTTTGTAGCACAATAAAGCCACTAGAATCGTCTATATTTTCTTTGTTTTGACTGTCCTCTAGCGATTTTTGCTTCTCCATACAAGAATTGCAAAGTTAGTACTGATTCAAGTTTGTTTTTGCCCGGGATCAAAGCGGGCAATCCCAAGGAGGCAAGATGGGCCCATCATGCCCGCTCGAGTGTCCAATCAGAACACAGGATTCGCTTCATATCGCCCGCGGGCGCTTCCAGCGATATACTAACAGAACTTACTATCCCACTACACCTAGACGAGTACAAATAAAGCCTTAGACGAGTACAAATATCACGCGGTATTTGTACTCGTCTATTGTAGTACCGGTTAAACAAGTTTTCTCGCATCGCGCAAGGGAAGAATTGGATTGTAGTTACGAAAAAAAAAAAAAAAAAAAATGGCGGACAATTTGAATCATAGTTCCGACGACGGAGTCAGAGTGGCTGGTAAATATAGATCCAAGTTCATTAGATGAATCGAACGAAGAAAAACAGCTTGAAGGCCAGAAAATTTCTTCATTTAATGAAGAAAATAGAAACAGCAGCACAACAACGCGCCAATTCCGTTCCGCCTCGCATACTTCTGTCACGCACTCCCCGTAAATATACATCCGCGAAATTCGCCCTCACTGCAATAACAGTTTGGCGTGTTGGATAATAAATAACTTATTAGACGTTTTGTTGTGTAGCATCGCTGAGTATTTTTACTTGTTATTTGTATTTTGACTCGCCCTACAGGCTCGTCAAAATACGGCACAACTCGTAAAAATACTCAGCGATACTACACAACAAAACGTCTAATAAGATAATAATAATAATAATAATTGTATTTATATAGCGCTAAAATCCACTAATTGTCCAAAGCGCTGTATACCCACCCAACCCACCCCAGGGGAGGACATCCATCACACAGTAATCTCGTGCGTGGGAAATTAACGTCTCCTGCCCCTAACCCTGCAGGAGACGGGACCTCCATTTATTCGTCCCTATCCGAGAAGACTAGAATATCTAACCATTTCTTGATGTTAAAGAAAGGAAGCATATTCTTCTCAGTTAATTTTAAGACCCTGAGTGTTGGTCCGGCCGGTATTGAACTCTCGACCTCCCGCACAGCAGTCCGGCGCTCTCCCAATTGAGCTAACCAGGCGGCGGTCATTATTCAACTAACCAGGCGGTATATTCATTATTCAACTACACTCCGCTGAGTACAAATAACGCCCGAGATGAGTGCAAATATCACGCGGTATTTGTATCCAGAGAACGGGATAGACAGGTTTTCTCGCATCGCGCGAGCGACGAATTGGACTGAAGTTTCAAAACTAATGGCGGACAATTCAAATTAATTTCTTGACGACGAAGAGTCGGAATGGCTGGCGAATATTGATCTAAGTTTATTTAATAAAACAAACGAAGAAAATCAGTTAGACGACAATGAAATTTCGTCATTTATTGAAGAAAATAGTAAGAGCAACATAACGCGCCACTTCGTTCGCTTGGCATACTTCTGTCACGCACTCCCTATGTGGCGTGTTGGATAAAAAATACCTTATTTGACGTTTTGGTGGGTTGTATCGCTGAGTATTTTTCCTCGTTATTTGTATTTTGACTCCCCCTACGGCACAACTCTTAAAAATACTCAGCGATACTACACAACAAAACGTCTAATAAGATCTATGTACTGGAAGAGGCAAAACCGATGAATACAACTGCAATACATGAACTATCTTACCAGTCTCTGACAAGTGGCAGATATTGTGCCAGATATAGTTCTACCAGACGTGCTGGATCAGCGATCCACACTTCATTCAAACAGTTCACCATGGCAATAACAATAAGGTGAGCGCATCGTTCTGTTTTCATGGTCGTTGGAGGAAGTACTAGATCCCTATGAGTCTATTAAGTGGAGCAAAATTGAAATTTTAGCTTGCAACAGCGCGAGACAGACTTTCTTTAGAATAAAGAAAACAAGGAGGATTTTATGTCATTGCGCAAGGCTGTGCCCGAAGGAAAATTGAATGGAGCCCAATGCTCTGAAACTGTGAAATCCAGGGTGCCCGGCATATGCTTTGTGTGAAAAAAAGTAAAATTCATGAGTCGCCCAAGAGGAAAAGTAAAACGCCAGGGGCCACCGGGCGCTGCTAGACCACAGCCTTGTCGCGACTTCGTTTCCTAGAGCGTTTTTCGAATCAATGACGAAATACCAAAACCAAAGTAAACAAAACGGCCAATCAGAGGTGAACTATGAGAGTAGTTCCTTCTTTTCGCCAAAGCCCGTCGCGCATGAGAAAAAAATAGGCAGTTAAGGCTGCATATGGCTACTGCTGCCGCATCCCACATCTTTATGAGTCAGGATTGTTCCACAAAGGAAAGATGATTCAAGAATGTAGTGACTAATTGACACTTAAAAACCAATGGTAACAAATAATCATATTAATATGATACTAGTGACAGTAATAATAATAATAATAATAATAATAATAATAATAATAATAATAGTAATGATAATAATAATAATTAAAACAAGTTTAAAAAGTCTCTGGCTGAGAGAAAAGTCTTGAATCTCTTCGGTATTAACAACTGTTCTACAGAGTAGCAGAATTCATCTTATGTCTGCATTATTTTGCTTCAGCTTCATTCAGCAGAACAGCAAATAAATTGACGATACATGATCGACCTCCTTAATAATAAAAATAATAATAATAATGATAATTATAATAGTATTAAAAAATAATAATAACAATAGGTGAACAATAATGATCTCTTCTGGGGCTAGCTCAAGGACCTCTCTGTTCCTCTATCTATTATCTATTCTCTAGGCTCCAATAATGATTAAACTAGGCTTCTATTAATTTTAACTTTGATTTTGCTAGTTTATTATAAATCATTTTCTTATTTCATTGCAATTCCATTTTTTTGAGACTTGTTTCATACAACAAGGCACTCCACGTTGTGGATTATTCCACCATTCCACCGTTCCACCGTTGAATAGGGTCACTGTAAACTCAATGTGTCGTATTTCGGACCTTGCTCGCTTCACAAATTTTGCGGCTCTTTTGAGTATTTGTCGCTGATTGAAATGGTAAAGTGTTCCCTTTTCGAATAGGAAAATTTTCTTCAAATTTTCTACGATGTGCAGATCAAACCATTTAGATATTTCTGAGAGGAAAAGTCTTTTATTCAATTTCGTGCCGGAGACGCCACTGTGAAATTATTTTGAAATGATTATCATCTTCTGTGTTGTCAGAGCAGGAATTGAAAAAATTATACCTCCGGATTTACTGGGCATAATTCGCTGATCCGAACGTTTAAATAATCTCTTTTAGCTTGAAATCGATCTCTAAGAAATTACTTATAAAATAGATAGTGATGAAATACCAGGATTTTTCCTTTTACTAAAAAAACATATCTTTATCATATGCAGTGAAGATACTATTTTTATTTATCAGGGGTGAGGATATTGATATTGGCCAATCATGGTTACTAACATGATTGGCCAATTACAAGAGAGCTTCCTGCTAATGCGAATGGTCAGTTCTTTTGAAATTTGACTTTTTGGAACAGAAAATATATGTATTATTGTCTATTTTTCTCCTTTTAACTTTAAATCCGAGTTTCATAACATTTTTGTGACAGACATTTTGTAATAGGTGACCACTTTAATTACACTACTTTGTTGTTTCAAAAATTGATAAAAAAAAGTTTGTTTTATGTGGAAATTTCATCAGTACCTATAAAATAAACAGAATATTTCATGGCCACTTGGGGATACAAATTTTATTTTCTTGTGTTCAAATTACAGCTCACGAGTGAACAAAGCAAACAAGTGAGAGATACTTACAGCACTCGAAGATTAAATTCATATCCCCACGCCGCCATGTAATATCATCTATTTAACACCCTAACATTAGTACGTATATTCTCCATACGGTTGTCTATATATTCCCTAAGGTGCTGATAAGGAGAATCTCTTACTCAATTAAAGGCTTCTTTAGTTAGTGATCAATTTATATATTCTCCTGACTTTAATGTATGATTCAGGGGGGAATATTGTAAGGAGAACTTAATCTTTAAGGGTCAAAGGGTCAACAAAGGGTGGGTAAACTGTGGTGAGCTAGCATCCCTTTGAGGAGAAGTGGCAATACAATGTGGACCCTTCAAGGCTCATAAGACTTATGAGAGGGACATAGGAGAAGCCATTTGGTTTGAGCTCATGATGTATGGATGGCAAGCCAAATATTTCCCATCTACCATACATGTATGACAACCACTTTCCTTTCCTTTTTCTGCCTTTCTTCTTTTAGCATCAATCTCCTCAGGTCACACAGCCTCTCCCAGCCCTAAACTTCTGTGATCAATTGATACCCTCATACAGGGATCGGTTTTCAAAATGTTTGTCTAGTGTGCAACTGAGATCATGGAGGTCCTACTATGATAGATATTTTTATCTTACATTAATGGCCATTTGGTTACCGTGTCTACACACCAATATAGTACCAGAAGCATTGATAATAGTACAAATGCCTTGATTATGAAGTACCTAAAAATTACCTTGCCAAACTTGTGAAGAGCTTTGGCGACGTAGTCTTCATGACAGGAAAAGTTTGTAATATCCAGTGGTAAGACAAGAAAATCGTCCTCAGATGTCGATGGAAAAATCTTTTTTGCCAAGCCTGTACAGCAAGAAAAAAAAGAGCTGTGTTAACGCATAAAATATGCAGTTTATCCCCGCATAATAGCACCATACTGAAGTGGCAACATCCCAATAATGATGGGACAGATTCCAATGTCCGTGTTCATAGATTACCTCTTGCAGTCTTCACAAAGGCTGCCCATTTCTATTTCAACACCTGCTTAGGTGCATCTGAACCCCAATTGCCAAAATAACGTCTTTGTATTGATCACTGTAACTTGCAAATAAAGATCGCTAAGTTTACCGAAAAAAAAAAAAAACACCTAAAAGTAACACTTACTCAGGCACTGATTTTTCACTCTGTCTAATTCGTCTTTTCTCCTCGCTGATAGCACCAGTTTAGAGCCCAATTCAGTTAGCTTGTAGGCTAAATGTTCACCTATTCCACTCGATGCACCAGTGATCCAAATCACTTTACCTCGCAATCTTTTATCCGGTGGTTTTGCAAATCTTTCGTAGAAATGCAGTATTGAATCACAATCAGCAAAGTAAATCCTCAAAGTATGCAAAACGACAAATAAAACGACACATATCTCAAAGAAACCCAGCACCTCCATCGAAGCAATAGGGAGTTTAAGCAAATCACACTATAATGGCTGGCGCTGCTACGGCTACCGGAAGTAAAATTGTCCAGAAACGAGTCATTACGCATGTCAGTGGTTCCCATCCAGCCGTAGCGGGAAATCCTTCTACGCGAGTGGGAAGGTTTCGGCGTAGTCTGTGGTACGTGAACTTATCTCGCTTCTTTCTTCGCTTTATACATTCTCCTGAGCAATTTTAACTATTGAAATACACTTAACATCTTTAAAAATAGCTTATCGTGAATATTTATCAAGCTTTCTGTCCCTTACCGAGTGAATCTGCCTTTATTTTTGCAGCCGGGTTTGTCGAAGGATCGAAGCAGTGTGCACATGGAGAACGCAGCGAACGCCAGGAGAAATGCGTAAGTAGAAAGTCTAACTTTTCCTTTTCAAACCTCAAAGAATACTTGAAATTCAAATAGCCGAAGCCGAGGAATGACGAGGGTTATGAAGGACCGTGTAGAAACTTTGCTTTGGTGTTTATAAGCTCAAAACTGGCAATTTACAACACGTAAGCTTAAATATTTTAATTCACTCATTCACTGTGCACAGGATCGCTTACAATTTTTTTTTCCAAACGTTGGAATCCCTCGTCTCTTTGAACGAAGTAATTTTCAGTTTTTAGACGTGCAAAAACTACCGCGAAGACGCTTATTGGTTTTAAACTTCTCAGCCGTACTAGGTTTGTAGTTCGCGTTGCTTAAAGTTGAATTTTGGCGGGCTACGGCGACGTACTCTCCCCAAGCCTCGTCAACCACGATAGCCGTAGCAGCGCCAGCCGTAGTGATTTGCTTAAACTCCCTAATGATCAACGTTGAGCAGAGTGGGGTGTCTCGAAACTTCAGACCTCGAAACTTCAGACCTCGAAACTTCAGACCTGACAGACCTCAGACCACAGGAAGCCCAGACAAGCGACGAGTCTGGTTGTTTATTCGAACACAGGTTTCTCAAGCTCTCTTTGAGAACCACACAGGGAACACAATTTGCATATTTATAAGGATTTGTATGGGATTTTCTATAGGATATCCACAGATATAGTTAAAAGTGAAAATATTAATTAAAATAGCTTACCTTGTTCCATACGTGTGTTGTTTGCTCCTGGTGTCGTTATTTTACCGATTTCACTTGATTTAAGCGGTTTTTTTTAATCCTGGTTTTCTACCACATAAAGAGAAGACAAGCCTTGTCTCTTAAAAAAAAAAACAGTTAAATCAAGTGAAATCGGTAAAGTAACGACACCAGGAGCAAACAACACACGTATGGAACAAGGTAAGCAATTTTTATTTAATATTTTCACTTTTAACTAACTCTGTGGATATCTTGTAGAAAATCCCATACAAATCCTTATAAATATGGAAATTGTGTTCCTTGGTTGGTTCTCAAAGAGAGCTTGGGCCAGCTGTGGTCTTATTATCGTAAACTTGTATCATGAAATGTCTGAGTTAACGCTCAAAATAAATGTAAACCTACCTCACTTGCTGTGTATTGTCGTTTCTGTGGCTCTAAATGGCGAATTTGAGCGATTTGGTGGGTTTTGCGTCGACTTTTGAATAAACAAGACATATATGATGCACGATCCTCGCAGTACATAGCGCTATCTACTGCGAGAACGTAGATAAGACCACAGGTGGCCCAAGCTCTCTTTGAGAACCAACCAAGGAACACAATTTGTATATTTATAAGGATTTGTATGGGATTTTCTACAAGATATCGACAGAGTTAGTTAAAAGTGAAAATATTAAATAAAAATAGCTTACCTTGTTCCATACGTGTGTTGTTTGCTCCTGGTGTCGTTACTTTACCGATTTCACTTGATTTAACTGTTTTTTTTTTTTTAAGAGACAAGGCTTGTCTTCTCTTTATGTGGTAGAAAACCAGGATTAAAAAAAAAAACCGCTTAAATCAAGTGAAATCGGAGTAGATAGCGCTATCTACTGCGAGGATCGTGCATTATATGTATCTAATACCGCAGTACAAAATATATGAACCTCATATATTTTCATTGTATCTCAATAAACAAGACGTTGATGCTTGCGCCATAGCTATTCGTGAAGTATTTACACAGGTGTCTAAAATACACCCCTTGTTCAAAAATGGACAAAACCTTAGACAGATAATGGTAGATTTTGATCCAGCGGAGTATAACGGCTTTAAAAGTGTTATAGGAGCGGCACTCTGCGAGAACATTTTGCGTGGATGTACTGTGCACTGGAAAAGGTCTGTCAATCGAGTAAGTGATATTGTCACGAAAAACAAAGAAGAACATAAGATTTTTCGCTACATTGGACATACCATACAGGAACTTACGAATCAAACTGTGGTCAAGTTGGCTTTCGACGTCCTTTGTGGTAAAAAGAATGTAGTAGAGGCGAAAGATCTGCTACCTTCAGATATAGCTGCAGCTTCTAATCAGCAAACCAATTTTCATTGGTCTCGGTCAGCGTACTGGGTGAGGTGGTGGTCAAGAGAAAGAATTTTAAAAGTGTTTTGTAAGGCCTACACTTTACGAGATAACGAAGAGTGGGACGCGACACCCAATACCAGCAATGCCGTGGAGTCGCTAAATCGTCAGTCAATTGGTGAAGGATGTAGCAATATTGCGGCGCTCATGAAGAATATTTACATGGAAGACAGGTGACATGCAGTCAAAATTGTTGCAAGTGAACAAAATAATAATATAAGTTATGAGAATAGCAGCCAAAACGAGAGAGGAAAAAAAGGCGAAAAGAGGAAGCGTTCTCGACTAAGTTTGAGACGAACAAACAGTTCGCTACATGAAAACGAAGCCCAAGTGGAACAAACTCCTCCCGATAAGCGAGCGAAATTAGACAAACGATCATCAAAACGGAAGTTACCTGTAGGAGAAAGGATGATTGGAACACGTGTGGAAGTAGAGTACGAAGAAAATGTTGAAGGAGTCGTTAAGTATCTTGGTTGGATAAAGGGAACAGTTATGGATTACGATAAAGTGAACGGGTATCTCGTTCAATTTCCGGATGATGTGGACTGGATAAAATCTCTAAACAGCAAAGACGTGAGGATAATCAAGTAGGCATTCGTGCAAAAGAACTGAAAATTGAATCAAATTAAGAAAAATCAATACAAGGATTCAGCTAACATTGTCGCCAACGTTAAAATACTAGAGGTAGAAAACTGAATTCACTTTGAAGGAAATAGTTTGGCTACAAGACGCTAAATTAATAATTCATTTCGGGGGTTACCATGCACTCTGCGGCATGAAACAGATTGCACAATCGTAACGTCACAAAGAAATCATCAAGTGACAAGAACTAGGTGGCAAGGTAGCCAAATCCGTCTATCACAAAATGTGATAAATGATATGTTAATTGTTCTAGTTGAGCTCAATATATTCAGACAAACCGTTCTGATGAACACTAACACAATGGACCTGAGATCGCAGGGTTTAAAAAACAACCAAGGACATTGATAAAATTAATTAACGTTCGATTTTGTAACATCTCAGAAAACTAGGAGTAAAGAACAAAGGATATACCTTGTAATGAAGTACCAGAAACGTATTTTACATTTTACTGTATTTCACTGTGGTGTTTTAACTCTACTGAAAGAATAGTTATGGTTCGGCATGCTTAATAAAGCTGTTAACGGCTGTTTTGTAGGTCTTTGTATTCGATTAGAATTAGAAGCATCAAGTTCAACATCTCCGTTTGAGTAAACACAGTAACCACGGGATTCACTTGATTTCTTTTCTTCAGGGATGTGCGGTGCTTCTTGGTCAGTGCGGGTTCGAGTCCTGGCCGGGAACATTGTGATGTGTTCTTGGGCAAGACACTACACTCTCACGGTGCCACTCGCCACCCGGGTCATAGTAACTACTAACTTTACCCAGGTGTATAAATGGGTACCGCGGATGCTGTGAGTGAGTACTTCGCCGTTAGTGAAATTTTATTAACTGCGAAATATTCCCTCTACACCATTATGCAGAGCAAGTACTTGGCAGTTGATGAAATTTTACTCCCTATTATTTCATAACTGCGATATAATCGCTTTAAATTATAATGCAAAAGGAGTACTTCGCAATTAATGAAATTTTATTAACTGTGAAATATTCCCTCTACACCATTATAGGGAGCAAGTACTTGGCAGATAATGAAATTTTATTCCCTTTTATTTAATAACTGCGATATATTCGCTTTAAATTCTAATGCAAAAGGATTACTTCGCAATTAACGAAATTTTATTAATACCGATTCATTAATGGTGGCTGAAATGTTTAACAACTACTTTTGCGAGGTGTCCAGGAGTGATGGTGACAGTAAGGAAATGGTTGAGTTTGTTGATCATCCTAGTGTTAAAGTCATTGCTAAGAAAACTTGTGATGATGTTTTTGACCTCGTCCCAGTTGATGTTGGCTACATAAGGAAAATTTTGGATACTCTTGCCCCTCGCAAGGCTGTTGGTTGCGATAAGATATCTCAGAGGCTACTTCGTTTATCCTCACCTGTTATTGCCGAGCCGGTTACCCGTTTAATCAATTATTTTATTACCAATCGTCAATGGCCAATAGTTTGGAAAAGCAGTGACGTTGTTCCTGTTTTCAAGAAGGAAAGTATGACAGATAAGACCTGCTATCGTCCAGTTCTGTTCTGACTTCCTTATCGAAATTATATGAGAAGGTATTGTTCGATCAAATCTATGAAGCCTTTCATTGGCGACTCTCACCGAACCTGTCTGGCTTTCTCAAGGGTCACTCGTGTTGCACGGCCTTATTGAAATTGACTGAAGATTGGAGAGCCTGTCTTGACAGAAGAGAAGCTGTTGCAGCGGTGGCTATCGACCTAAGTAAAGCTTTTGACTCTGTTTGTCACCCGCTTCTCCTAGCTAAATTAAAGGCATATGGTTTTACGCATGATGCGCTGGAAACTATGACCGCTTACCTTACTGGACGGAGACAGAGAGTCAAACTTGATGGTGTATATTCTTCGTGGAGAACCGTTAAAACTGGTGTACCACAGGGGTCCCTGTTGGGTCCACTCTTATTTAATTTGTATGTTAATGATCTTAATTATTTTATTTCTAATACGTCCTTGAGGCTATACGCTGACGACACTACTCATTACGCCTCTGATGTCTCACCAACAGTATTGCAGTATATAATTAACTCTGATCTGAGCGTTCTACATCCTCGGAGACCCAGGGGTTGTGGGTCGATTTCAAGTTAGGGCGTGAAGAGCCCCTGGGGACATTGTCTTACAAGACCAGTTCCAAACGGTCGCAGTCGTTCTGCCATCTGATTGGTGCCAGAAAATCTTTGTGTTTTTCTGCCCAATCAGAGTGAAGTGTGCTTGAGAGTCCTTTCGTGTGTTTTAACACGGACATATACTAGTAGCTCAGTTGCCCACTATGTTTGTTTGGACCGTGCGACGGAGATTTGCTTGAGGTGAAAAGTTTCAGTCTTGTAAGAGAAATCGATCAGATTGTCCGCGAAAATCTTACCGGAAATTATACTGAACACTTTCGCAGGTATCACTAGAGAACGTGTTTTAAAAAAGTTTGCGAGGTTTGTATACAACACGATGGTTGCAGTCATTGATATGTCGCTTTAAACGTTAAACGAGATTTAAGCTTAAATCTTTCTAGATTTTTTGCATAAATTGCTGTGACTGAAACTTTGCCAATCCCGTGAAGTTATTTCGTCGCACGGGCCACGCAGGTATGTCGAGCAACTGGCGCTTTCGCCTATGTAGCTTTCTGCTTTCTGTGCGCGCCAAAATCTAATCTTAGTAGTAAAGTCGTTCACAATACGGCCAAGGTTGCAGAGAACGTTAAGTTCGTGGACGACCTCCAGCAAGTGCTAAGAGAAAGCTTAGCTGTATTTCCGGTTAGCTAATTAAAATCTGAACAAAAACTGATCAACGAGAACATCGCGAGAAGGAGAGATGTTTTCGGGCAGTTACCGAAGGGGTTTGGAAAGAGGTTAATCTTTCAACTGCTGTCTAGAGTGTTGAAATTCTTGAGCTAGGAAGGCCACGGATTCTCTTCTAGTCCCTTGATCATTGTCATTTCACCTGTTCCGTCGATTGTTGAAGACCAAGTTAAATACCTTTGATCATTGGGAATCGATCCGATGCTGTTTTCAATGGGAAAAAAAAACTAAAGACGAAGAAATATTGGATGGAAAGGACGGGTTTGCTTTATTGCAAATGTCAGCTTAGTAGTACAGGGTCATCTACCCACATCTAATAAGCAAAAGTTTCCACGCTTAGCTTTTCTTTTTTTTCAAGCGAAAATGAGATTAGATTTTGGCACGCACAGAAAGTTGCGCAAGTACCAGTTGCTCGACATACCTTCGTTGCCCGTGCGACGAAATAACTTCACGGGTTGGCAAAGTTTCAGTCACAGCAAATTATGCAAAAAATCCAGAAAGATTTAAGTTTCAATCTCGTTTAACGTTTAAAGCGACATATCAATGACTGCAACCATCGTGTTGTATACAAACCTCGCAAACTTTTTTAAAACACGTTCTCTGGTGATACCTGCGAAAGTATTCAGTATAATTTCCGGTAAGATTTTCGCGGACAATCTGATCGATTTCTCTTACACTGTGTGCTAAGACTGAAACTTTTCACCTCAAACAAATCTCCGTCGCACGGTCCAAACAAACATAGTTAGCAACTGAGCTACTAGTATATGTCCGTGTTAAAACACACGAAAGGACTCTCAAGCACACTTCACTCTGATTGGGAAGAAAAACACAAAGATTTTCTGGCACCAATCAGATGGCAGAACGACTGCAACCGTTTGGAACTAGTCTTGTAAGACAATGTCCCCAGGGGCTCTTCACGCCCTAACTTGAAACCGACTCAGCCCCTGGGTCTCCGAGGATGAGCGTTCTATCGAGATGGTTCTCAATGAATTTTTTACAGATTAATGCCGCCAAAACGCAAGCTATCTCTATTGGCCCGTCTTCATACCAGTATGATTTCCATCTTAATGATTCTAATGTCCATAAAAAGGACACACTCAAAATCCTTGGGGTGGTCCTAGATAGCAAATTAACATTTAAAGCGCACATAAAGCAACAGCTGAATAAGGGATGCGCAAAGGCTTCGGCTTTGCGGAGAATACGTAAGTTTATTTCAAAGGACGTGTTGGTTCGTTTATATAAGGCCTATGTTCTCCCTCATCTTGAGTACTGCAGTCCCCTTTTACTGGGAGTAGGTAACGCGGAGACTACTAAAATAGAGACAACTAATTACTTTATATTAAGAACTATATTAGGCTTCTCGAAGTCTGTGTCATACGACTTCCTCCTCAAGTTGGCCGACATTAAGTCCTTGGAGAATCGTAGGCAATTTCAATCGTTAGTTATGTTATATAAGTGCTTGTATGATAAGGGGGCTCCTTATATAAGTGATTTTTTTCATTTTAGAAATGTACCGTATAGTTTACGCGGGCTCAGTACAAGGCTAGATTTACCTCCTTTTAATCTTGAGTTTTTACATCGGTCTTTTTCATTTTTAGCTAGTAAACTTTGGAATGCGCTACCCCCTAGACTCAGAGAATCTCAAGATATTGTTTCATTCAAGCGTTCTTAAAGCCCACATGGCTTAGTGGTAGTGATTGTAAATATCGTTATTGTTAATATTGTTAATATTGTAACTTTTAATTAATAGCTCTTGTCCATGATCTTCGATCCTGTTTTTAGTTATTTAATAGATCTACTTATTATTTGTATTCTTACAGAAATTATGTTTTATTTCTAATTGTACATACACGTACACGTTTTAACGAGAACTTCTGTACTCCTAGGTGTCACGTGTTTAAATAAAGGATTGATTGATTGATTGATTATTAACTGTGAAATATTCGCTTTAGACTATTGTGCAGAGCGAGCACTTCGCCGTTAGAGAATTTTTATTAACTGCGAAATATTCCCTCTACACTATTATGCAGAACAAGTACTTCGCAGTTAATAAAATTTTATTAACTACGAAATTTGCCCTTCAAAATAATCAAGAGTGGGTACTTCGCGGTTAATAAAATGTTATTAACTGCGA
Organism: Stylophora pistillata; assembly: GCF_964205215.1. Lineage (NCBI taxonomy): Eukaryota > Metazoa > Cnidaria > Anthozoa > Scleractinia > Pocilloporidae > Stylophora > Stylophora pistillata. The sequence goes on from NC_142524.1 coordinate 24,433,519, forward strand.
AATATTATCTTCACTTCGCCATTTGTGGATTTTTATTAACTGCGAATTATTCCCCGTACACTATTATGCAGAACAAGTACTTCGCAGTTAATAAAATTTTATTAACTGCGAAATTCGCCCTTTAAAAGAATTAAGAGTGGGTACTTCGCAGTTAATGAAATGTTATGCGAAATACTATCTTCATATTATCTTCAAAATATTATCGAAATATTATCGAAATATTATCGAAATATTGTCGAAATATTATCTTCTTAGGTCTGAAGTTTCGAGACACCCGGGCAGACTGAGACTTATGCTCTCTAGTTTAATGGGAGGCCTGGGATAATTTAACTACAGTAAAGATCACAGGCAGCCCAGAGTTGAAGGGGGCGCCTTCTCCTCTGACGAGCTCCTCTGAAGTCTACTTTGCATTTGAATTGTGTGAGAAAATGACTACCGTCATGGTCCAACATTATCGATATCGGTATTTAGAAAGAAGAGTATCCTTAGGTAGAATATCTAATATACAGCAATGTGAGTTCTGTTGGTTGTTATTTCTTTTTTTATTTGACGTTTATGCAGCTTAAACCATATTTATAATTTTTTCCCTTTTAGGTGGTCTGCCTTTGTATGGGCTCTATGACCCTTTTGTAGATTATCCTAATGATGATGTTTTTCATTGTCATTGAATTGTAAAAAATAAATGTTCTATTGTTTCCAAAACCACCATTTGGTCACCTCAGCAACATTTCATATCGAGCTATATAATATTTCCACCCGTATCACTAGGTTCTTCATAACCTTGAGGAAACGCTGTTATTTGCAAGGTTTAAGAGTTTCACGTCAGTTTCCAGTTTTTCCAAAGTACCCACCGGAATAAATAAATAGACAAATAAAACAATCATTTGATGAATACATTAGTGTCAAATGAATTAGGAGAAAAACAAAGCCACTCATCAACAATTACATCGCTTCATTCCATAAGAAAAAACAATTTACAATTCTAATTTTCATTTTGAGTAAACAGGGTTTCTACTGCGCTCATGACCAAGGGACCATTGTTGCACTGGTTCATAAGCTACCTTGGCAATAGGCTACAGCGAGTAGTAATTGATGGTAAAAGCTCAAATTGGTTACCTGTCACCTCAGGAGTCCCACAGGGTTCTCTACTTGGACCTGCTTTATTTGTGTTGTTTATTAATGATATGCCGAGTGCGTTATCTCACTCAAGCACATTGGCTCTGTTTGCTGATTACGCTAAGTGCTTCCGCACCATAAGATCTTATGCTGACTGTGCCTTGCTACAAGACGAAATTGACAAGCTGGTTGACTGGAGTAACAACTGGAAGCTGGCCTTCAATGTTGACAAATGCTCACTTTGCACAGTAACACGGAAACGCAGCCCCATAATTTGCAACTACAGAATGGGAGAGAAGGCTCTTAGCAGGGTGAGAGCCCAGCGCGATCTCGGGGTACTTATGTCAGATACAGCTAGCTTCAATGATCACATCCAAGCCCAGGTAAACAAGGCTAACAAAATGCTGGGTTTTATTCCTCGCACTATCAGCGGAAGCAAAATTTTATTACCAACTCTGAGATCCCTTTATGTGGCTCTCGTACGTTCTCACCTTGAGTACGCCTCTGAAATCTGGAGCCCAAAATCAATTACTATGATAAAAAGAATAGAAGGGGTGCAACGACGTGCGACTCGGCTTATGTTACCCGATTTTAGCTATAATGAACGCCTAAAACGTCTCAACCTGCTACCACTGGTTTACCGCAGAGAAGTCAAGGATCTTTCAACTTTTTATAAACTGAAGTGCGGGCATTTTAACTCTTCACTTAAGTCGTATTTTCAATTTTGTTCAGATGAGAGATTAAGATCGCATGCAAGTAATAAACTAAGAATTAATAGATTCAGGACGGAACTTTTTAAGGGAACATTTTTTAATAGGATTCCGTATCTATGGAACAATCTGCCTGATGCGTTGAGGACGGCTAGCTGTAGTGTTTCTTCTTTTAAGAGACTATGCACTAATTTTTATAACGATAGGGTTTTCGACCCTGAGCACCCATGTACCACCTGGGCTAAACCAGCACTTAGTTAGTAAGGTTGTTAGTTAGTAAGTTAGTTAGATTACTCAGTTAGGTAGTTAGCAGCTAGCCAGTTACATACCTTGATTAAGTTTTTTATATATCCGTATATTTTCTTCATAATGGGTTGACTAGCACGTATGGTTCGTCAGTTCCCTTCTAGTCTTCCCCACTGCCTTGTTATGTAACCCAATTTGTTATTATTGTGTGTTCTTTTGTTTTATTTTCCCATGTAATTGCAGTGAAATGGAATAAATAAATGAGGCGATTTATTTTCAAACCTTGCTTATTATGTAGTGAAGAAAAGTTCAACAAATTTTCATACAGCCTTGGACTAAAAAGGGAACGTACAACGCAAGCTAAAACAGGGGGGGGGATGGGGGCAACACAAGGATTGTCGAGGACTGAAATACAAAGACAACCCAAAGGGCCCGTATGTTTAGGATTACATTATTTGTAGAGGAGGATGCCAAGAATAAAACGCGGGAAAACGCTGATGACGAAGTCGCGGCTGGTTCAAGTACTACACCTAATTGGTTAGAAGGATGATGTAACTGAGTTTTCCACCAATACCAGAGCGTACTGGGGGATGGGAGGGGCAACACATATGCTTCTCGGATAGGGACGAATAAATGGAGGTCCCGTCTCCTGCAGGGTTGGGGTAGGAGACGTTAATTTCCCACGCACGAGATTACTGTGTGATGGATGTCCTCCCTGGGGTGGGATGGGTGGGTAACAGGACCCCCGTTGATACCAGTGTTTACTACACTGAAGGGGCTATCCTGTATAAATATAGATGTCTGTCTGTCTGTCTGTCTGCAATACAACTGCCATAGCTGAGAGGTGTCCAACGGAAAAAAGAAAACTTTTGATGTCTTCGCTTGATTATCTTTCGCAGGATCGCTTTTCGATCGAGTGTCTCAAAACCAAAAGTATTCACAACTACCAATCAGTGTAAGGGTAACATCACCATTACCCAACGAGAACTCAAAGCTGAACCTTGCCTGTTCGTCGGTTTGTCCTTGTCTTTGACGTTTATTAGTAGCTGACGTAGGGTAGTGATTTGTGGATTTCGAAGAGTTGAAGGATGCGCCAAATGTTCTCAGACATGCCCTTTATGTATGCTCAGTTTATGTCAATACAATGAAATGCTTAGTTTAGACAGCCTGCCGTCTCAACTGTTTGCATCTAAAACCTAAGGCAATTTTTTGTCATAAACACTGAATAACAGAGGAATGTCACTTGGGTTCTACGCTTCTACCCATAATTAGAAACTTCAGATTTTAGAATCGGAACAGGTTCTGAATATTCCATCCGCAAGCTTTAATCTTTTTTTTTCCATTGGCGTCCATACGTTTCCTTAAGCAGCTCAAATAATTGAAAGTGGTCCTGAGTTAGGAGGACAAAAAATGCTCACAGTCAAAGTTAGAAATCCAACTTTACTTTTAATCCCAACACAGTAAAGTTAAATTATCTTAATAATTTAACTTTTAATAAAAGCACAAATGGAACACAATTAATTGAGGTACACTATTTGAATTTCGAACCGAGTAGTTAATCAGGGATCTGCGGTCAAGTTTCACGGCGTTTCCGGTTTTTCCAATGCACCCACCTGAAGAAATAATTGGACAAATAAAACAATCAATCGATGAATAAATCAGTGATTACATAGATCAGAAGAAAAGGCCACTCATCAATGATTACATCGATTCATTCCATGCTAAAATACAACTTACGATTATACTTTTCATTCGGAGTGAACAGGGGTTCTTCTGCGCTCATGAAGTAATTAATTTTCAGGCCAGAGTTAGTGGAGGGGGACAGTCCCCCTCCATTAACTATGGCCAGGCTAAAGTAAGGGACGTACAAGGCAGGTTAATGCGGGGAACCTCTGAATTGTCGAGGACTGAAATACAAAGACAACCCGAAGTGCCCACTTATAAAAGTTTGATTTGTAGAAGTGGATGCTTCGAATAAAGCGCGGGAAAATGCTGGTGACTTAAGTCACGACTGGTTCAAGCATTGCACCTGATTGGTTAGGAGGATTTCGTAATTAAGTTTTCCACTAATACCAGAGCGTATTGGGAGATGGGAGAGGCAAAACAGATGCAATACAACTGCCGTAGCTAAACTACCTTACCAGTTTCCGACAAGTGGTAAATACTGTGCGAGATACAATTCTACCAGTCGTTTTGGAATAGCAATCCACACTTCATTCAAAAAGTTCGCCATGGCGATAATAATAAGATGCACGCATCGTTCCGTTTTGATGGTTGTCGCTGGAAAAACTTGATCCCTACGAGTCTGTAAAGTGAACAAAAAGTTTTTTTCTCTCTTGCAACGATGCGAGGTGTCTTCGGAATAGAGAAAACTTGTCTTCGCTGGATCACTTTTTGCTGGATCGTTTTTCGATTCAATGCGTGAAAACTAAAGTGATCAAAACTACTGATTAGAACGAAAGTTAACATCATCAGTACAAGGAGGTTGTGGTCCTCCAGGTAATAGTGCAACAACACTCATATTTTTAGGTAATAGGGCAACAACACTCATATTTTTAGGTAATAGGGCAACAACACTCATATTTTTGTATCACACCTGAAAGACAGTATTGCCTTTACGGCTCATATAATGATCGAAAGTGGTTATCCTAGAGCACTTGACCCAAACCTAAGGGAGAGAACGTGCCAGCTGTGAAGCAGACTTCGCCGATTACACTTCTTGAAACAAAGTCTGGACAAACTAAATTTTCCTTGATTTAGTTCAACAATGCTTTAATAATTGTACATCATAAATAATAGTATGAAATTTGGATTTTATCAAAATACCTCCAGGTTCTCTCGATACGCATTTCTTAAAATGTTTGAAAATACCAAGCCAGGGCATATCATTGTGACACCAACATTCTTTTCATGGACTTCCATACGCAAAGTATTGAAATAACCCTGAAAATGATAAAAGTAGATAAGTACTGGACAACAATTTTGTTTTGAATTTGTAAGTTTTGAAACAGTAAATAGAGAATTTGCCCAATTGGAAGTTAGTCCCCTTTCAACCTGTGGGAGTTTGTCACTTGAAGTAGAACTAGTTTTCCCTCAAATCACCAATTCACCAAAAATTGGAAGGGGGTAAACTAGCAGTAGGGCAAACCATTAGGGGAAGTACTTTGGACTTCAAGAGATGGGTGATGGTAGGATTTTTCTGAGTTGAAATATTTGGATTTCTAGATCATTTTGAGTTGGAAAATTTTGGCAAGTTTTTTTTTTGGGGGGTAGCTTGATCTAAGTAGGGAATTTTCTTTGGGTATTCAAAACAATCTGAAGATTGGACGTAGTTCCTGTGTATCCTAGCTGTGAAGTTCAAAGAATACAGAAAAAACCAAACTTGTTTTGTCACTGTTTTATTACATAATGCATGACATTATTAATTTGGCATGGTATTTTTTTGAGGGTTACATTTTGGTCCAGGGACGTTTTGGGGTTTTTTGAAGCCCTAAGGGGTTTTGGGGGGGTTTGGAATTTTTTCCACATTTGATCATCCCTATCAATTGAAATCTGGGGTACCCCCTTTCAGAGCAAACCTCCATAAACTGGGCTCACACTTACAACACTCTGAGTTTTTCAGAGCAATTTTCATACAGTTGGCTCCATGGGAATGATTGTACCTTATGGATCATAATTATTAAAATCCCTGTTTGTTAAGTTTAGACCAATATTTACCTTTACCTTATTTACTTTCCATAATTCCTAGAGAAACTCACTGTCTATTCCAAGTGTGATTAATACTATAGCGGGACCTGCCAACCATTTGTTCTTATTGAGGTCAGAATATACCAGAGAAATATTTTTGAAGTAGTCATGAAGAGTTGACTCAAGACCTGTCTTTAGTGCTTTAATGTCTTTAGTAATATACATCACAAAATCAGTAACAGAAAAATGCAATCATGTACCATTTTAAGTCAATCACCTGAAGAGCATGTTTAGAAGCTGAATATGCAGCCATATTAGGACCTGGTGCTGCAAAATAAACATCAACTAATTAATGCTGTGTTCATCTTGAGGTGTTCATCATATACAAGAACAAAAATGTGTTACCACGATAATGCCTCATGTGAATGATATGACATACCAGAAATGACATATATCTTATATTTCAAAGGGTAAAACACTTCATCTGCTTCTTAATATAAAGAACAAACTGGAACAGTCAGGTTTTAACCACATGTTTCAGACAAAATTGCATTTGCAGCATGCTCTGTTCTTCAGTAAAAAAAATGTTGCTTGCAGAGGTATCCTCAAAGGATTGCAATATTTCTGTTTCCCTTGGGAGTGCAAATCCTGTTTTTTGTTTTGCTTGCTCATCAGGTTCACTTTCCTGGATACAACACATGCAATCTTTCTGCTGTAACATTAAACTTGAACACCCTTATAGGTGATCCAGGTAGATAAGAAAGGGTATTTATCAATTTCCATGAACTTTACACATGGTAGACTCAAAATGTGTATTTGTGAAGTGGCATCTTATAAGGGCAGAGGAAAGGTAAAGTTTATTACAGAATTTTCAGTATGGCTCCTTTCTCATCATCAGAAACCCCCTCCCTCAAATGATATATCAAACTTACCACATTTCCCAGAGGCACTACTTATAACAACAATTTGACCATTCCTATTTTGAACCATGTGGGGCAGAACAGCTTTGGTAAAAGAAATTGTCCCCAGCACATTTGTGTTCAGGACTGAAATATCCACGTCATGATCACTATCCACTGAAGAACCCATCTGTAAAATTCCTGCATTGTTTACTAGAAAATCAATCTGTGATTTAAAACAAAAAGTACACGTATGCCTTATGTGAAATAAAATTGAAAATAAGAACTTATCACATTAAAGCAAAGACCAGACCTTGCCAAACTGTTGAAGAGCTTTAGCTATGCAGTCTTCATGAGAGGAGAAATTTGTAATATCCAATGGCACAACAAGAAAGTCTTCCTCAAAGCTCAATGGGAAAATCCTTTTTGCCAAGCCTGTGTAGCAAGAAAAGAAATTCTCATATTCACACAAATTTAAATGTTAGAATTTGCTACCCCTCTATAACATCAAGAAATCTGGTTAGATATTCTAGTCTTCTAGGATAGGGACGAATAAATGGAGGTCCTGTCTCCTGCAGGGTTGGGGTAGGAGATGTTAACTTCCCACTCACGAGATTACTGTGTGATGGATGCCCTCCCCTGGGGTGGGGTGGATGGGTGTTTTAGAGGGCCACTAGGGAGAATACTTTCAAAGTAATTGGTGTCACCCTCTTAAAATAAAGGTTGTTATTATTATTATTATTATTATTATTATTATTATTATTATTATTATTATTATTATTATTATTATATATAGTCGAGCAACTCCAAAATATTGGCATTGAGTCAAAATCTCTTCATTGATATTTTTTTTCCTTCTTACTGCATTCTTGTTTGGAAATGTATTTGGCACTGAATGGAGAAATTCATTGTTGGTCACTTCTCAGAGTAAAAGATTCTACAACCCCCCTCACCCATTTCTCTTAGGCCCTGTTTGCACCACACCGAAAAATTTGGAGAGAGTCATTCGACAACTTACCATCGCTCGTAAGAGGCTACGTTCAATTACGAAATATGATGACCAGTTGAATTGTATCTGTCAAGGAACAACAGATTTTCGCGCCCGACAAAAGATTGTAGGCCTCCGAAGCCAGTGAAAATTTTGGTGGGTCAAAAAAATTGTTCGCAAACAAAGTTTCGCGTATTGTGAACAAGCCCTTAGCAACAAATTTCACTTCCCTATGTAGAATGAAGAGGAACCAATTAAAAAACCTTAGAGTAACACTTACTCAGGCACTGATTTTTCACTCTGTCTAATTCGTCTTTTCTCCTCGCCGACAGCACCAGTTTACAGCCCAATTCAGTTAGCTTGTAGGCTAAATGTTCGCCAATTCCACTCGATGCACCAGTGATCCAAATCACTTTACCTCGCAATCTTTTATCCGGTGGTTTTGCAAATCTTTGGTAGAAATGCAGTATTGCATCACAATCAGCAAAGTAAATTCTCAAGATGTGCAAGACGACAAACAGAAAAACACATATCTCGAGGAAACCTGTCATTTTCTTTGAAATATTGATTAATAAAAGCGAAAAGAGAGTCAGGTTACGTGGACACTAATGGCGGACGAGTAAGAGGCCTGAGTCTAAGAGACTAAAAGACCACAGGCAGCCCAGGTGTTGACTTTCCAGAGGCGCGAACTAATAACAAGCGAATAACCTAACCAAGATATGTTCCTCAACGGCATAGCTTGTATTTTTAAAACTTATTGAGATGTCCGTTCACTTCTCCTGATTTCTACGAAATTTTTAATTGTTTTCTTATACTTTTGTGTGACAGCTGTTTACCTTTGAAATATTGCACGGGAAATTCGCGTTGTCGGCAAAATTGCTCCATCAGTGCATGCTCGACATTTAACCGTTGTGCTGTTGTGTTGTGTTCTCGCAAAAAGTTTGCTCTGAGGAGCTATGAAAAAGGGTAAGTAACTCATCGAAAACTTCATTTTTCATTGATTCAGAGAATTGCAGAGTTCGCATTCGGCTCGGACTTGTTTTGCAACAACAAAACACACAACAAAGTGTAAAGAAACGGCTAAAAGTCTGGAAAAACGGCTATGACGAAGTATGACAAGTACGAACTGGACATCCTGAAAAAATTTCCGGGGAGTTTTAAGCAAAATTTTTTTAGATAGACGGGGAAGATTACTAGCCTAATAGTCTTCGTGAAATGCTTACTGTTATTACAAACCAATACCTAACAGAGAAAGAGTACAAAGGCTCTAATTATGTTGGTGATGGAGAGTTTAAAAGCTCGAAGCAAGTTCTTGAAAGGAAAGCTGGACTGCTTCGGCAACAGGGCAAAGGCAAGCAGCCGAACCAGAGCCTTAAGAAGAAAGAAGTACAACTAAAGTGGAACACAGAGTAATTTTTTTGCATGTATATCTTTAAAAATTAATCCCATTAGCTATCTCTCGCAATTTGCTACACATAATTTGGTAACTTTTCAAAGACTACAAATTGGATTAGCTCCACGTTGCGGGTAATTTGGTTAGCCTTTGAAATAATTACTTATTCTGTTTTACCCCAAATTGCAGTCGGAATTATGTGATTTCCAATACAAATGACAAGCACTTAATATCAACGTTTCAGTGAACGCAATTAGTCACCACATGACGCATTTAATGTTTAGACAATGTTTCTTTGATGTTATTAATTAACAACTTAAAGATACTGCGAAATCATGTTATTCAGGGTTGAATTAGGGCTTTCCAAGTTGAGTAGTGAGTTTCCATTGGAGTTTGTCTTAAAAACAGGTGGTGAGTATTGGTCACAACATGATTCATAAAACAAACCCTAACGGTTTTAATGATACAGTACAGCCAAACTTCGAAAAATGTGGTTGAAACTTAACCTAAATTTAGTAGTTTCAAAACTACGATACTTAGCCGTTACAAATGAGAAACCCTACTTGAAGGTCTATTTTGAAAGAATGACGCCAAAGGCTGCAAATAATTAAAATCAGAAGTTCAGGTTTTTATCTCCCAGAGTTAGGTTTCACATTTCAAACGCAATAGCAAAACTTGAGATTTAAAAAATCGAGACAATCTGAAAGTTAATTTGATTTTTAAATCTAACTCGAGATTTTTGAAATACAAACTGCTGAAGAAAGTCGTGTTACGATGACCCATTAAGCGGTTTAGTTGCCATGGTTATCATCTTATGCTTTTTTAAGATTTACTTGTGGTTTGAATTATTTCCATTGTTGACGCAAGGATACTAGTGGAGATACTCTTGAGATTTAAACGTTAAAAAAAAAAAAAAAAACGGTAGAATGTTTCGTTTAAAAAAAAAACACGAGGCAACAATAATTTCAAAATTTGCTCTCAGGTCAAGTAGCTGATAATGTCATTTTTCGTAGATACAAACTGACTCTGTTATGATTTGATGAACAGGTTCTTGTCGTCTGTCAAATGGTTCCTGTGGTTGATTGCTTGCTGTGCAATCAGATAATTGCTTAATTTCTCTGCATCCTTGTTGAAAATGAAGTACTATCTTGAGTTAGCTCTCACTATATCTTTTATCTTTTGGAGAAGTTATCTCTTCAGTCTACTTTATTATTGCTTCACAAGGTAAGTAACATAGCCTAACTTCTGCAAAGTTTACCAGCTTCCTTTTCAATATCAATCCTGGTCATTTCATTTACTCTCGACTGAGCTTCTGAGAGATTATTTATAGAGAATCTTACCCTCGAAGACTTCAAGTAAATTCAAACGAAGATGTTAATTAATTAACCCTGTCCTTCTCAGTGCCAGTTTTTCTAAACCTTAAATATCTATTGGTAAAGATATGGAGAAACCAGGTGGCGAAGTATAACCAAGCACATCAAGTTTGAACCCACCTATCAAAACACTTTTACATCCGTTTCCGTTCAGTTTAAGGGAATGATCATGAGAGTGAATAGCGTAGAATTATTTGAAGATAGGTCGTATTTTTTTCTTGGTCACGTTGGAATACTCACCCGTGAGGTTGGTTACTGGCTATTAGTTTTGAAAATTTTGATGATAGTAAATTCATATTGGGACACAGAATAAAACCAAAGGCTGTAAAATTTTGATTGTTTTAGTTAAAAAAGAAAAAAACATGGTGAATGTATGAGACTGCTAGTGTCAATTATCTTGGAGTCTTTTCGATGTTTTCAATGCTTTATGGAAAATCTCTAGCCATGTATTATTAATTTTAGTATTGTAAGATCACCGCATATTTTGATGGAGACCACAATTTTATCCCTGTGTTGTTGCTGTCACGTGTCACCCGTAATTATGTTGATTTATACCCGGTTGTCGTGAGATCCTGAGAATGGGTTTGTTGAGTACTGTGGGTGCCCGCGCAAACCAGGACCATAAAATAAAACATGTTGTGTTAAACTTCTATGTCCCGGACAACGTTACACCGCATTCTTGAAGAAAGTAGGTGACTGAAAACTGTAAAATGTAACTGGTGTCGTAAAAAGGTACCAACAGTACATTTCATATACAATGAATATATGAAGTTCATATATTTTGAACTGCGGTATTAAATACGTATGACGCACGATCCTTCCCAGTAGATAGCGCTATTTATGCAATAGCGAAAATCAGACCTGAAAAAAATCCGGCCTGTACGGGATTCGAACCACTGACCTCTGCGATACTACTGCAGCGCTCTACCAATTGAGCTAACAAGCCAACTGGGAGCAGGCTGTTAAGTTGATTCGTAATAAACCCGTGATGATAAATCAGATACAATGAATACATGAAGTTCATATATTTTGAACTGCGGTATTAATTACGTATGATGCACGATCCTTCGCAGTAGATAGCGCTATTTATGCAATAGCGAAAATCAGACCTTAACGGACCTTAACGAAAATCAGACCTTAATCAGAAAAAAAGAAAATCAGACCTTAATCAGACCTTAACGAAAATCAACTTAACGGCCTGTTTCCAGTTGGCTTGTTAGCTCAATTGGCAAGGCGCTGCACTAGTATCGCAGAGGTCAGTGGTTCGAATCCCGTACAGGCCTGCATTTTTTTCAGGTCTGATTTTCGCTATTGCATAAATAGCGCTATCTACTGCGAAGGATCGTGCATCATACGTAGTACATTTCATACAAAGCAGCAGTTATAGTTGAATACTTCCCACCAAGAGTAATTTTTTTTTTTTTTAATAAAAAGGAGCTCTTTTTGCCGAGAAAAAAAAAATAACACGGGTGACAAATGCAGAGATCTGATTGGAGATCTCCTAAGGTCGTGATATCATGTTACAATGCTGTCTGCAACCATGCATAGCGTTGATACTTTTTAACGAATCATATCATAAATTTCCTTGTCGTAAGAAACTAAGGCAGGGCCGTAGCTAGCATGAGGCAAGACGAGGCAATTGCCTCGTCTTAATTTTGGCCTTTTTTAATTTTTTTTCTTAAAGATTGACTTTTCTGAAGAAAAATGCCACGGAAAATCCTTAAAAAAGCATTTCTAAACGTCTAGATTTCAAAGTTTTGTGGGGGGCATGCCCCCAGATCCCTCTAGCGGCTGGCGCCTTCGGCGCTCGAAACTCGCCTCGTCTTGTCCTGAAATCTGGCTACAGCCTTGTAAGGACAACGTTTTGGGGATTTTTTCGGTTAAACATTTATCATTATTATCATTGTTATCAATATCACAGTTGTTAATTATAGATATCATTATTACTATCACGCTGACTCTTACAGCTACTTTTAAAATCACCTTGAATTTACATTAGTTGTTGCTCACTTCCTTGCAGATTCCTGCCGATCTCTCAAATTTACTCCATCCATAGATGGCCGCGCCCATGTGGGTCATGTGACTAAAAACATCAATTTGCCTGTGGGCATCCATCGTTCCTGTAGAGGACAGTGCATAATTAAAAATAATTGCGTATCATTTAACATCGGTCGATCAATAAACGATCAAGTGTTATGTCAGTTCAGCGATTCTGATCACGTTGAACATCCCGGAGCACCTGAAACCACGAGATGGCTTTACCTACACTGGTATTGAGGTAAGATTACCGCAAAAAACTTACATCTTTGTTATTCTACGGATTTTCTGACGAGAGAGCTGAAAAAGAAAAGCACTTGTCGAGAATTAAGAGAGGCAAAAGTAAATATTAGAATAAAATGCAGAGTTTAAATAAAAATTCAAAAGCGGCGAGATTTTCCGCTTTAGAGAAGAGCTTAGTGGTTTGGTGAAGCTGACAAATTTACCTACAGAGCTTTTCATATCCGAACGCCAGCCGTGTCGATACTTTTCAACTCCGTGAACAGAAATTATAATGAGCTTCAGGAGAAAATTCTCGGTTCAAGATCGGAGAATCATATCGTTTAGGTATCGGGAAACCCCTCTGTCTAGAGTGATTTAAAACCGAGTTAATTGGGCCTGAACGGGGCACTTGAAATGATTCATGAAGTCTTTCGGGTAGAGAGACAGTGGCTCGGCATTTTCAAAGAGGCCAGGACAAGTAATCATTAAAATATGTTTTTGCTTATCAGAACCCATGTTCCAGTAACCCTTGCTTGTTTAATGGGACATGCCTGAGTGGACTAACGCACAAAAGATACCTTTGTGTGTGTCAAGCCGGTTACTGGGGAGAAAATATATATATATAAATTTTGTAAGAGGTATTTATTTTGTGAAAGGACCTTCCTGAAAAATGTTCTAGTAAAATATTATAGGTAATTTACAATTATGATTATAATGTTGTGGGTTTACGACGGTTTTATCTTTGATTCAGCAAATTGAAGATGTCTAAGGGTTCATTTAATTACAACCTGAGGCTGCAAAGTTTTCTCTAGATCTTGCCTCAGTATTTCTTCTCCGTGGTTTTTCAATCTCAATCACAAACAAAAACTTTGATACTAAGTTATTTACACCCAACTCTTCTGAAAATAAACGAAAAGTTTATTTCTCTCCGTAGCTTTTCGGAGTTTCAAAGAATTTTACGATCAGAATCAGTAAGTATGCTTGAGTTTGTTGGACACTTTATACACACATTGATGACTCTGAAAAACTTATCCAGATCTTGCACAGAATAATGACATGTACGAGCACAAGGATGAATCATTTGGTTTAATTTCATGCATTTTCACTTCAATTCAGTTTACTACCATTTTAAATCTTGGCTCGTCAGATGCGCATTGTTAATTGCCATAGTTTGCGACTGAGCAAAAAGTAAATGTTTAAGAACTTGTGTTCTAGAGAATAATACCTGCCTCGTAAAAGAAACAGCAACAACAACAGCAAAAAAACAACAGCAAAACAACAACAGCAAAACAACAAAAGAAAAACAACAACGGCAAAACAACAACGGCAAAACAACAACAATAGCAACAAAAATGAAACAAAAAGCAAACAAATTTGATATCTGGAAGGGATTCTGAGAGAAGGATCCCCTTCGTTCGAGACACTGGTACGGGATCATGCCACTTTCAGGAATTAAAGCCCTAAGCTTAAGTACTATTTAAGATTGTCGTTTAATTTTTTCCCCAAATGAGCCCTGTCGTGTAGCTGATTTGCCACTTACCCTGAATACGTAATGTATGCTGAACTGTACCTAAACGGTGCCAGCGACCTCAATATCAAAAGAATCCTAGGATCCCAGGAATCCCTGCATATGTATGATACAATGTCCGTTACAGAAAAAACCTCATTTAAAGAAGTCACAAAAACTTCAGTTTCAACTGAAGCTCCTTCATGTGTGGATGTATTTTCTTCCAGAGCCAATGGAAACAAAGCTTACCCACTAAGCGTAGGATCGAAAGTTCTTCCTGTAAACTGTCACATGACCGACGACCTCGGAACATATGGAGGTGGCGGATGGACGCTGGTCATGAAGATTGACGGTAACAAGGTATCGAACAGTTGTGTGCGCAAGAGAGTCGATCCACTCTCTGTAGCCATAATTCAGTTTTCGACCGAACTGATAATATTTCCTAATTAGCAGGCTCACTTAGCAAAATACACTCATAAAGTGGAAGAACGAAGATGTTTGATAACATATATAACATATGTGTAAGAATGGGGTGCGAGCCAACGCGCTCGGCGTATAATACGATTTTAAGTGACTAGATCTAGAGGGCACGCGCAATCGACAATTTACAAAGGGGTCAAAAGAATTAAATTGACCATTTAAAACATATACACACATATACACACTACGAACGGGTGCTTTTTTGTAAATTTACACCTTTTACCAGTTTTTTTTTTTTAAACCCTGATCATTTGAAACCCTGGCCATTATCAAAAGACCAAAACCTTCTGATTCAAACAGAGGGTATGACATGGGCAAAGAAAGCCAGCTTGCATTGGAAAATTTGGCAGCTACTTTTGAAAAGGAGCAATTTTTAAATCAGAATAGTCTTTTATTATTGTGATCATTCCCGTCTGCATTTTTAAACTCCTCCCGCAAACCGAGTTTAAGGTCTTTACTGATGGTAGGTTGCGGATGGAGCGCTGGAAAAAAAAACTAAGTTTCGTAACCGGCAGAAACGACCTGAAAACGAAGTTTCCTTGATGTTTATTTTATCTTTGGGTTCAAACAGATAGGAAAGACTTCAATTCAAACAAACTTTTGAATTAAGCTGCACGTACAATGAAATAAATCCCGCTAAATTGAAAAATTACAGCGCACGGACTAACTGAGAGATATAACAAGATATAATTACAACTCGCTCAAGTGAAGCGTGCGATTCTCAAAATTATTCAATTCGTTACCAGACCACCTTTGATTACCACTCACACTATTGGACTGAGAAAAATGAGAGCAACATTCCTGGGGGAGAGACTGGGTTTGACGCACAAGAAACCAAATTACCTACCTTCTGGAACTCATCCTTCTCCAAGATCTGCCTCGGTATGAAGATCGACCAACAGCTCAGGTTCAATGTGATAAACAAGCAGGCCAGCTCTCTTCACTCATTGATTGCTGATGGCCAATAACGCAACACCTCACTGGGCCGTGACACATGGAAATCACTGATTGGTCCACAAGCATCTTTGCAGTATTACTGTAATAAGGAAGGATTCAATGTTGTGGATGGCTCTAGCTTGAATACTAAAGCAAGAATTGCTATAGTCGCCAACAATGAAGAGAACTGCCTCACATGCAATTCCAGGATCGGATTTGGTACTCACGGTTTCCCGAATGCTGGCATCAAGTGTGGAAATGTTGCCTTGCCAGCTAGAGTCAGTAGATAATGGCGAAGTAAACATCACAGCAATGGGCTATATACTGGTTCACTGAAAAGGGCACGGATGCTTTCGAGCCTTCCATTATAAAAAGATTAGTATTTTAGTAGGGAAACACTTTAGTTTAAGTGCAGCATTGCCACATGTCCCATTTGGCAAACAACTGACATCAGTGTTGTAAATGAGTATTTCGTTTGTCTCGACTTTCTCACAGCACTTAGATTCGCCCTAATCTAATTCAATAATATTTGTGTTTCACAATTTTATCTCGTCGTAGCGTTGTTATCACAATGACTTTGCTATTGTTGCTACTTCCAGTTTCTTGAGGGCAGGGGGGGGGGGGGGGGAACTGATGGCTCATGAGGTGGATTTTCGGAAACCCAGGTTAGGAGAATACACAGCCCTTAGAGCTTGTTATACCAGGATCCGACAGGGGTTTCGGTTTGGCACCGTTCAGGCAACAGGATATCAGTCAGTTTAGGAAAGGGAATGACCTTTATTACAAATGATGTGTTTCTGTCATTAAAATACGATGGAAATTGCAATCGGAAGTATTTTCATAAAATAACAAAAGCGCAAATGTGGAAAGACAACGAGTACAAGTACATCTAGAACGTGTGAAATAAAAGATAAAAAGGTCACCGTTCTTCGCTTGCCGAACGTCAGACGAACGAAGAATAATAAAAATATATCGATTTCTGTAGCGCATTTCCATGTAAATGCTCTAATACGCTTTACAACACTGTGCTGGGGACTTTTCCAGACTGCCAGCGGCAGTTTAAAATTAATAAAGGAGAAATTTTACAGATGCCCCCTCCCCCCATTCCCAGTAAAGGTTCTTTAACACCCCCTGCCGAAATTAACTAATTGATAGGTGCTGGAGACGGGACCTCCGGCTTTACGTCCTATCCGAGAAGACGAAGCAATGCGAGTGAAGCGTCTTGCTTAAGGACACAACGTCAAGCCCCATCCAGGAGTTGAATCCGGGGCATCTGACCCAGAGTCCAGCGCACTGACCACTGAATATGGAACAATCGTGTCTAGTGTAAGAACAGGCCCCTTAATCGGTATTATTTTTTAAGCTGAATAAATCGGCCATCTTCCCCTGCATTTATTAGTGGCATGTGTTAGTAACAGCCTTCTTCGATGCCAGGACGGCGTCGACAAAGCCCGGATCATCACGGATCGGATCACGGATCAGAAAAAAAATAAAAAGTTTGGAAAAAAATAGATATCAAAATATGCTAAGGATGCGGTGGACCTTCGAGGGCTTATTTTTTCGAATTTTTGTTTCACGTCAAACTAATCACTGTTGTTTTGACTATAGTTTCTAAGAAAAATTTAGGTATTTGTATTTTTGTATGCATTTGTATTTGCGATATTTAGACAGGCCAGCCCAGTTCAGCTTGAAGCTGGTTTAAATGGGGGCCTGTACATCCCACCCATCTCACCTCTACCCACCCATCCCACCCCAGGGGAGGACATCCATCACACAGTAATCTCGTGCGTGAGAAATTAACGTCTCCTACCTCCAACCCTGCAGGAGACGGGACCTCCTCCAAATTCTTCTCAATTATTTTAAGACCTTGACTGTTGGTCCGGCCGGGGCTCGAACCTTCGACCTCCCGCACTAGGTAAAATACAATAACGTACGCAAATTCAGTTATTTACAAAAACTTATTTTCGCCAAAGTGAGAATAGGCAATTATAACATGTCAACATAAATGACTCCCGTAGGGTTTCATGCGTAACATACTTTGATTTCAGTCGCGTAAAAATCGCTAGGCGCCATGGTCGACTATTTAAGATTTTGAGAACGGCCATCAACCAGAAAACGCAAAAAACAAAAAGAAAAAAAACATGTCGAGTCGTAGGCACTTTAAACTGTCAAAGCATTACTCGCCACATGACGCTTTTTTAGGTTAATAATTAACAAGGTGTTGTCAGGGTTGATCTAGGGTTAATGAATTCAGATTGGAGTTCATCTGAAAAAAGGCGGTGATTATAGAGCTCGAGCAAAGCATGATTCGTAAAAAGAAACCGTTTGCAATAGGTAATTTTGCCAAAATTTTAAAAATTTGGTTCGTCCTGGTAATTTCCTAGTCATCACAGAAAAAACTATACCTGTCTATCTCTAGTCTGTTTTGATAAATGAAGGGGAAATACTGAAAATATTAAACTAGAAGTCCAGATATTTGATTACTGGAGGAAAGGTTCGCATCTTGAACGCAATAGTAATATCTGAATTTCAAAAGTCAAGAAAAACATTTGGAGTTTGATTCCAAACGTTACTTTGAAATTTGTGGATCACAAGCTAAAGAAGGGAATCGGGTATCCTCAACATGATATATTTAATTATTTAACATTTTATTATTATAATTATTATTATCTTTTTTAATCTCTCATATTCTAAATAGCCTTCATTATCGATGAAGGTATACCCGCTGAGACACTATTACAATGCAAATGTTTAAAAAGAAAAACGAAAACTTTGGTTTGGTGCCTTTTTTGCAACTAAGAGTCACAACATGGGCGAGGAAAGAACTCAGGAAAATACGGTAATCGAAATCATAAAAAATAGGGAGAACAGTTCAAGAAAAATAAGGTTTTAATTTGAAACATGAAATCAGTCAACAGAACACTGCAGATGTGTTAAAGACTAAGATGTTTTACAGTGATTACTTGGAAGACAAAGAGAAAGTCAAAATCTAAATTTGCAGCTATCTGACAGACAAAGCACGTAAAGCTGAAACTGTGCAGTTTGAAGTGTTCTAATAGTTTTTAGACGCTAATGAGTTTAAAAGTTCTCATCTTAAATAATTTCTGTACTTTTGTATGCTTGATAAGGGTAAAATTTTGAGGGTTCGTTGATTGAGAATTTTAGGGTTTCATCACGTCACGGCTTCATTGCTTCGCTCATGCGATCATTTCGTTTGTCGTTGGCAGATGTTTTGCCCAACTCATAATAGTTATGTAATTCAAACGAAGGAATGTAAAATAGAAACGAAAACAACATTAGAAAGGAGATATTTTCCCAAAGTTTACCATCAAGTCAGGCATAGAGTCAGGTAAATGGAAGTGTAATTCTCCGGCAAAACAAACTGACTTTATTGTGATTTGATGAACAGGTTTTGACAGTCTGTCAACTTTCTGTGGCTGGTTAATTGCACTGCAAGCAAATAATTGATTAACTTTTTAATTTATTCATCCTTGCTGAAAATGAAACGCCATTTTTTAGCTGGCTCGCACATTATGGTTTTTCTTCTGGGGAAGCAATCTTTTCCACTGTGCCATTGCTTCACAAGGTAAGTAGCCTAAAGTAAGTTTTATCAGCCAAATTTACGTTAATTATCAATCTTGTTCACTTTATAAACTCTCGAACTTCTGTGAGGATGAGAATCTTTCCCTTGAAGATTTGAAGTAAATTTGAAAGAAGATCGTGATTTAGCAACGCTTTTCTGAACCTCAGACAATCATTGGTAAAGATAGATAAAAAGCAGATGGTGAAGTTTGTTCACCCAACTCATCAAGCTCTTATAATTAAAGGGGGCGGGGGGAAGGAGTCAGGTTGACGGTTAACGGTTAAAAATAAGCTTTTTTAATGGTTGACGATTAAATTTTAGGTCATTTGACGGTTGATGGTTAATTTTTTTGGAATGTCGTTTACAAAACGAACAAACGCCCGCATTTGGCTGTAATTTTTCACAATGATGGGCTTGTAAAGAACTGTTAATTTATAACACTTTGTATTAATAAATGACTAACGTTTTACGACACCTGTACTGTTTCCACATCGGAAGTCAGTTCCGTCGCCAGCCAGTTTTACTCGCGACTACTAGAAGTTAACAGACTAACTTAAATGTATTTCTGTGATATGTCAAAACTTTTATTTATAAACAACAGAACTTGACCCCAATCAAGGCAATCGTCTTGACATTTGATGGCTTCCAAGAGAAATTTTTTTTTCTATGAAACCTTTTTTTCTGTTTTTTTGCTCACTTTTACCAAATGGATAAACTTTTAGAATGTAAATACCCCCTTGGCTTGGAAAACGGTGCAATATCTGACAGTCAAATTAGCGCCTCTTCTCAATGGGACAGCGTTCATAGCCCCGCAAGAGGCAGACTACATCTTCGTGATGAAGAGAAAGCTGGAGCCTGGTCAGCGAGGGCTAATGATGGCAACCAGTGGCTGCAGATTGATCTGGGAGGTCAGGAGACAAAGGTTACCCGCGTTGGAACGCAGGGTAGAAATGATAATAATCAGCGAGTTACAAAGTACAAACTGCAGTATGGCAATGACGAAGAAAGCTTGCAATATTTTAAGGAAGAGGGACAAAGTGCTGATAAGGTAAGGTAGCAAATTTTCAGCGGAATGTACTCAGAATTAGATGGATTTAATATGCGTTCACATACAAAGAGTGGTAAGTGGGCCACAGACACATTTGGTTTTGATACCTTCAACAAGACCAGAATGAAAGCGCAGAGGAACTGAATGTACCCGACAGAGTAAAGAAAGTAGTCAGAAGAGAGGGTGTTAATTCCTTTCATTAGCCCTTTATCTCCCAGAAGTGATAAATTTGTAACTTCTCCTTTAATATCCATACATTATCTATCACACAATTGATGAGAATACTCAAACTCATCAGGTAGAGCTTCAATTTTGTCGTGATCTAACACCAAACTCTCACTACTGTTTTTTTTAAGAGGAAATGCATAGCAGCAACCGGGGAGAATCAGCACTCAGATCTTGGGAATTAAAGTGTTGATCAAAACTGGCTGGAAGGTCTAAACTGTCACTTCTTAAATTTTTACCACTATTAGTAATTAAAATATTTCCAAGGGCTGATTGATCAATAATTTATAATATCTCTTAATAGGAATTTAGTGGAAACACGGACAGAGACACCGTTGTGGTGCACGTGTTAAGCCCACCAATAACTGCGCGCTACATTCGTTTCCGACCTGTAGTTTGGAATAACCATATTTCAATGAGAGTAGAGCTGTACGGCTGTCACGGAGGTAAACGAAAACTGCTCTTTTTTATTAATCTGCCCAAACACCACTTAGCCTGCCCCAGGCCCTGAGCCAGAGGAGGCAAGTGAAGAACTGGGAACAACAAATCGCGCTTGTGGTCGTCTGGGATACGGCTGCCTATTTTTTTTCTGACAACATCTTCTATTCTTGCGCACCCGCCTTCTCTTTTGATTCAGCTTACCGAAAGCCTGGCAGAAGTAGCGCATCTGTTTGAAAGCAGAATTGGTGGAAAATTACTTGTTAAGTTTGTAAGAAATGTAAATGCGTTCAAACATTTTGTTGACAGTCGAAAATTTAGAGTGTAAAGACCCTCTTGGAATGGAAAACGGTGTAATATCAGACGATCAAATCAGCGCATCTTCACAATGGGACATTCCTAATGGAGCAGATCGGGCCAGATTACATCTTGTACGAGTGCAAAAGGGTGGAGCCTGGGCAGCAGCGAGTAATAATGCCAATCAGTGGCTTCAGATTTACCTGGGAAGTCAGGTGACCAAAGTCACACGAGTTGCTACGCAAGGAAGATATGATCACGTTCAGAGAGTGACAAAGTACAAACTGCAATATGGTAATGATGGAAAGAGTTGGCAATATTTCAGGGAACACGGACATAGTGCTGATAAGGTAGACTGGTAAATTCTTTACTGATGCTCTCAAAATGCTCCTCTCGCAATGATGAACACCATTTGTAGGTAATTGGTGTAATTATCTGTATAATTTGTCTCACTAATACTAATTGCAGGACGTCTTCCTTGAATATCGTACAAGTGCATATACACATTTTGGATCAGAATAACAGCCCTTAGGGCGTGGGCGGGTTCAGTGTGTCTTATGAAGCATCATAGTCTAACGTCTTCTGTTATTATATGATGAATCCACCACTGAAAAAACGCATGACCACCCGCAATATATTTGTTTCATATAGAAAAATAATGCCAATATTCCTGATTCTAACGTATGTTAATTTGGTAGGAGTTTACTGGAAACACGGACTCTGACACCGTCGTGTTGCACGCATTAAATCCACCTATCAAAGCACACTACATCCGTTTCCTTCTAGTTTCTTGGAATAGGCATGTTGCGATGAGAGTGGAACTATACGGCTGTCAATATGGTAACGTAGACCTTTTCAAATACCGTAGATTAGGATCCATGTTTCGTTATCTATTTTTCTGGGTCACATCGAAGAGCTTATTTGTGGGTTGTAAATATTTGGATGGAACTAAATTTCGCCTGTAAATTTTGAATGCTTGGCTTAAAAAAAGTGATGGAACCGATGAAGGGAACAGCTTTCCTGATTACAATATCTTGGAATCTTTTCAATATTTTGATATTTAATGAAATATTTAATCTCGTATTATCCATTTAATGTTTTAATTAACGCTCTAGCGTTGGAGGCGCAGTTAAATCGTGTGTTGTTGCTGTCTGTGCCACCTTCCTTGAATAGAAAAAGTGACTAAAGGGTTTAAGATGAGAAGGAAGTTGTACAACAGAACAATTACAACATTTTGCAAAAAGTAGGAGTCACAGTTGTACAACTTGCCACAAAGGCTCTCTCTTTCTTTTTGTAATATCCTAAAAAGCAAGAGAAATTGCCAAGTGCAAAAACCTCCTAAGCTCAAAACTCCTCAGTACTGCAATATCGTTTACAACCAGTACGTTTACTTTAAGTTTCTCACAAGATCAGTAACTGAGGACAGCGTTTTAATGATTTTATCAACTTCACTTCGTTTATTATATCAATTTAAATTTTTTTTTTACCCTTACCATTGCTTTTAATCTCCTTTCTTTTTTAGATTCCTGCCGATCTCTGAAATTCACCTCATCAGTAGATGGTCGCGCCCTCGTGGGTCACGTGATTAAAAACATTACTTTGCACGTGGGCATGCGTCGTTCCTGTAGAGGACAGTGTATAATTGATAATAGCTGTGTATCACTTAACATCGGTCCTTCAATAAATGATCAAGTATTATGTCAGTTGAGCGATTCTGATCACGTTGGACATCCTGAAGATCTGAAACCACGGAATGGATTTACGTACACTGGCACTGAGGTAATATTTCCAAAGAATTATGCATACTTCTATGTCATTCTTTGAATTTTCTGAAGACAGAGTTGAAAAAGAGTACTTGGGAAGAACTTTTGTAGGATCAAGAAGAGAGACAAGAGCATGCAAAATTAAACAGCGACGAAGTTTCCACTCTGGGGTACAAAGCTAGCGGTATGGTGAAGCTTATAAATTCACCCTCAGAGCTATCCATCGATCTCCCAACGCCAGCTAAGTCACTATTTTGCGGCGAAGTAGCTCAAATGTTGTTGCTCAATCGAAAAAATGTAGCAGCTTTAGTCCTGGCACTTAGGTAATAAGCCTAGACGCCTTTTATTTCCTCTAGATCTGTCAATCTGAACATATTACCCCAGTCCTCATCAATCTGCACTGGCTCCCTATGGAACAGCGTGTTATTTTCAAGTTGCTTCTCTACACCTATAAAGCACTTCATGATCTGGCGCCATACTACTTGGCAAATCTGTTAACTTGCTATACACCTGTCCGCTCCCTCCGTTCCTCAAGGTCCATAAATCTGTCTGTCCCATCTAGAACCTCTGCTTATGGCGACAGATCGTTTGCGTGAGCATCCCCCATGCTTTGGAACAGACTAGCTGATTTTATAAGATATTCGAAACCTTAGATTCCTTTAAAACCAGGCTCAAGACTTACCTTTTTAAAATCGCTTTTAACTTATAGTCAACTTTTATCTTATTTTGTAATTACTTTAAATCTTATGTAAAAGCATTGAGACTTATGTATAATGCGTTTTTAAGAACAGTATTATTATTATTATTATTATTATTATTATTATTATTGCATGGATGATCATCAGGATATCGAGTTTTAATCGTTTTGGTAGCAAGATCCAGATTTATTCATAAACAACGTAACAAGGGTCGATTTTAGAAGAAGGCTCAAGTACGTGCTTCAACTAATCAATGAAAATGTCTAGGTGGAGGGGTTTTCCAGTTTTGGTTTTATAAAGAGGTTAAGACAATTTATCCTCCACCTTTTCTTGTACTTATCAGAACCCGTGTTCTAACAACCCTTGCTTGTCTAATGGGACGTGTCTGAGTGGATTTACGTATAAAAAGTACCGGTGTGTATGTCAAGCCGGCTACTGGGGAGAAAACTGCGAAAAAGGTGAGTATTATTGACTTTAGCGCATATTGCGCTAAAGTCAGTTTTGTTCCGTATATGCAGTACTATTCTAAAAGACAATTTTAACTCAGTCAAGTAAAAGATATGACTTCCGGAATCATCAATTCTTTACTAGACCACCTTTGATTATGACTCAAAGTTTTGGAATGATGAAAATGAGAACAACTTTCTGGAGCGCATCCTTCTCCAAGATCTGTCCCAGTATGAAGATCAACCGTCAGCTCAGGCTCATTATGATCAACAAGCAGGCCACTCTCTTTACACACTGATTGGTAATGGCAATACCGTTCTGCCTCTCCGGGTTGTGACACGTGGAAGTCGCTGATTTGTTCACCAGGATCTTTGCAGGACTACTGTGGTAAGGAAAGATTCAGCGCTGTGTCTTTATAGCGAAAATGCGTAAGCAAGAATTGGCACAGTCGCCATTAACAAAGAGGACTGCCTATGATGCGATTCCAGGATCGGATTTCGTTCTAATGCCTTCCCGGATGATATTTCAAACAAGGCTCATTAATATGACTTTTCCATGTTAAGTTAGAATCAAATGTTATGCCTAGGTACTTAGTGGAGTCAACTTGTTTAATAAGTACATCATCAATTTTAATTCTTAATTTAATTTAATTTAATAACTGATTAGCTTTAAGTTTACTGGAATGAAAAAGAATAAAGTTAGTTTCAGAAATACTAAGCGCAAATCGATTACATTTCATCCACTCAGCAATAGATTTTAATTTACGATTTAAGGTTGTTTCAAGGTGACTAAGGCTTTTTCTAGAAAAATAAATGTTAGTATCATCAGCGAATAGATGAAATGTTAGTAAGCTAGAAGTGTTGGGCAAATCATTTACATATAACAAGAACACCCGTGGTTTAATCAGGTAAAAATACTCCATGCTCCCCTTAAGGAGAAGAAGTATACTCAACGAAGTAATAATATTTTGTGACTTTCACCTATTTATTTTCAGCAAATTTATTAAAATGCTATCAAAAAGTAAAAGGGGTATATTCGGTGGAAAACGCAGAATTTTAGAAGCTCCCATCTCAACGAGCTTAACGTTAGCAAGGTTTAATTCAATTCTTTCTCGCATTCAAAGAGATGCAGTAAAGTGATTCTCGTCCACCCAAAATGGGGCTTTTTGAAAAGTGCTTCTATGACTTAAACAGTTTCTGCAAGGAAAATTTCGTATTAGTCAGCTTTTACAGTGAGCACAGTG
Source organism: Stylophora pistillata (assembly GCF_964205215.1). Taxonomy (NCBI): domain Eukaryota; kingdom Metazoa; phylum Cnidaria; class Anthozoa; order Scleractinia; family Pocilloporidae; genus Stylophora; species Stylophora pistillata. The sequence continues at coordinate 24,458,855 of NC_142524.1, forward strand.
ATTGAAAATTGGGCCTTGTACGAGTCTATCGTAAGGCGTCCAAGAATTAACTGGAATTTGAAGTCGAATAAATCCTCCTTCTGTGATGAACGTCCTCATTTCGCTCTATGGCTCGACACCACGAAGACGAAGGCTTGCAATTTATTTCTGTCGCTAACATGTTTCTATACTCTGATAAGCGATAGCGGCTGGGTTTACTGGTCGCTCGACGTAAAACTGTCGAACTAAGCAGACAAGTTCTCCATAGTTCCCTTCCTCTTTTTCAAGTGAATCTGACGCTATACCTTCCAAATGTTCTTTGTTTTCGGTAGCCACATCAATATTCTTGTCTTTAATATTCTCATCACGCCCGTTTTGTGTTGAATGTGTGTTTTCTTTTTCCCTGAAAAAAAAAAAAAAAAGAAAGAAAAGACTTCCAATGGTTTTCAGCTGTTAGCCTGTGTATGCAAAACGAGGGGTTGAAGTCGCGATCGTCGCTATCGCCTCTCTATCAATGTTGTGCTATTTGAAAATACCAAGGCGAAAGAGCGTGCCGTTGAATTTTATTTACAATCGTAATACTGATTTGGTATTCACAAGACTGAGGCATGGCTGGAAAGAATTGGACGATGGCTCCCATAAAGAATGATTTCGAAACGGAATAAGCGAAGAATATTTTCAGGATGCAGCCTTAACCACGACATACTGTAGTGACTAAGCTACCTGGAAGGCCTCTAGAGATTGGAGAATTTCTCAGATGAAGGACAAGCAATCCAGTAAGGGCGAGAATATTCCATTCCATTTTAAGTAAATTGAACAAACATTGTAAACCTACGTTTTCCGTCTGCTGCAAAGGGACGCTCTGTGTAAATTTGCTTGATAGATATACTTGCCTTCATAATATCTGAAATTAAAAGCACATAGAGCTTGATGTTTGCTGCAGTTACTTTCCATTCGCTGTTTGTTAATACGTGCAAAGCTTGCGAACTACATAATTCCAGTTCGTTCGTTCGTTCGTTCGTTCGTTCGTTCCAGTTCGAATTGACATGTAATCAAACCCATCTGCTATTCCACTGGGATATCTAAGCCTGAAGACTGCAAGCATTTTGATAAGTAGTGGTCCATTAAAAGGAAACTTAACTGCGATTAAAGCTGACTGGATTTCAGTATGCCTAATGTTTCCCTAGGATGGACTTCGACACTCAGATAATATTTCTCAGAGCCTCGGCAGGCTTCCTATACGGTACAGAAGCCCATGTGAGATAAAAAAAAAAAAAAAAAACAGACCGCTACTTCGACCAGATGGGAATAAGAATTGTATGAGAATAAGCTTCACGTCGAGTTGCTATCGAGTTAGGAAAAAAACAACAACAAATCATGATAAAAATATCAAAAAGATTTTTTGAGATTAGGGCGGCTTCTCTGAGGAAAGTCGAGTACTTCTGATACTGCGAGATGGTAAGGTCTAGAACTGCAGTATTGCTCAAGGATTGAATTCAAGTCCGTTCATAAATATTCACAAAACAACTAAGGTTATAGTTAGCAAATAGATAACTGGCAAACTTAACGACAGCAAACAGAAGATCTTAGGAAAACAAGAATCGAAAGTCCAGGCTAATGTTCGAGCGATTACATTTCGCGATTCCATGATTCGCATTGTGCGGAAATTTGACATTTAAAAACAGACTTGATAAATTTCACAAGATATTAAAATAACATGTAAAATACCATATTGAAATAGGTAACATTATACTCCAACATCAAGTTTTCATTTTCGTTTTTACTTTTTTTTGAGGTGTATCAACAGACTCAAGCAATATTTATTTTACAGTCTCAGACTGGCAGTTGTCAAGTTTCAGCTCGTTTTTTTTAAAAATTATCACCTGATCAAACACCCGTAATGTCTGCTTTTTACACAACTATTTTCGTTTGTATCCTAAAGCTAATTCATACCCTACGCATTTACATGTAAAACTGATTTTCATTTAAAGAACAATCCTGGAGAAAAGACAATGGAGGAGAATTTGCAACACGACAGGTGGAATTCTCATCTAAAATGGCTAGACACACGATTCTGGTTCAAAGAATTCGACAGCTTTCTCGCGCGGAATAGCTGACGGAAACTGTAAAGATAAGAACGGTTACCTTTTAAAGATGGCGATTCAGTGGAGCGTGGAGTGTTCGGTGTCAATGGAGGAGCCTTATCTGTGTTATCCTGTGGTGATCTTTCACGGCTAGAATTTCCATTCTCGGCATCACAGTCGATATCTATCAATTTATTCTCATACGCCGCTTGCACAGTTCCTCTATTTTCAACTGGGCTTCGTTCGGCCATGGTAGCCGCTACAAATAATTCCAACACTGCTCAAGCTGGACAGCGGAAAAGAAAATTCTACGGAATATGTTTCAGTAATATTCCAAATAATTATGCGGTGATCCAAAAGTTTTGCCAGAACCCACTCGATCTTTTATCTCAAAATTCATTCAGGCGTTTGTAGTGGAGCCACAACATTCATTTTCATTGGTTTAAATGAAACTGTCGTACTATGAATTATTGAAAAAACGACATGTGTTGAAAATTTCAGTCTCTAAATTTGACATTTTTATTGTCGTGTAATCGCAAAACACATCACCCTCGATGCTTCGGCTCTCGGAGAAGTGCCCTTGATATGAACTGAAACGAACACCGTGGTTGTAGTTTCCCTCGAAGTAGTCAGGCAAACACTTATTCGAAGATGTTTAAAACGTCCATTGATAGTTGTAAGTAACATGATTTAAAACAAAAAATTTGAAAACACTTGAAATACATTTTCAACCAAACCGTCTTCAGTTCAAATTTATGCCTCGTAAATGGATTGGATTTGGAGAGACACCTCATTTTTATCAATAGATATCCTTAACTGAGAGCGCAACCTGAAATGATCTTGGACTTTAAAATTATCTGATGTCTCGCTACGTTTTTAATACGCCAAATTTTCATCCGTGTAATGAATTTTTTTAACCAAGACGCTAAGGCCATGGAAACAAACGGCTTCCACAAATATTCAAACAATTAATATCAATTTAATTGTAGAATAAAACAAGGGAGAGGGAAGAAATAAGAATCCAAATAAAGAAAAATAATTCAGAAAGACATATATATTGAGAGGAAATTCGTTCTCTTATTGGAAACTTTTACTGCTGGGTACGCAAATGGCTACCATCATTGAGGGAACTTGGTACAGAATCGACAGTTAGCCTTGTGAGTGAAAGAGGTTGAAGTGTGACATGTGGTCAAATGTCAGGCATGCGCAACTGAACCAATTTTGGCCAGCAGGAGACCAATTTCCCGCGAAAAATATGTAAGGAAAAATAAACAAACAGCTAGGATACAAAATATACGAAAAGTAAAATATTTAGACATTCGTAGCAAAATAAAGCAAGCAAAGCAGTTAAAAGAGAGGACGTAAGAATTTTCTATTTCAGACTTTATCCGATTACCAAAATATTATGTTGGTTTACCATTCTGTCTAGAACGTAGCCAAAAAAAAAAAGGTGTGCGTGTTTTAGAAAAGTGGACTTATTAGCTATAGAGTGGTTGTTTCAATTTTAACTCGTTCATTACAGCTTGGTTCTGAGGAGTACCTGGAGGTTCCGCCCCTAGTTCAAGGTAATCTCTACCAGTTGATCCCCTTTATGAGCAAATCGTCTCATCACATGTAATAGGTTTTCTCTCAATACCTAATCCCTTGAACTTGAATTGAACTTTATTTTTATTTAGACACGGTAAATCTATCAGATAAAATAATAATAGTATTACAATCTATTATTACAGTTACAATCTATTTTAATCTAGATAAACATGATCTAAAATTTAAAAGTGAAATAGAAAAAAATAAAGAAATTCTGCTTTACATGCCGTGTGTGAAGCAGAATTTCTTTATTTTTTTCTATTTCACTTTTAAAGTTTAGATTATGTTTATATAGATTAAAATGGATTGTAACTGTAATAATAGATTGTAATAATATTATTATTTTATCTGATAGATTTACCGTGTCTAAATAAAAATAAAGTTCAAGTTCAAGTTTAAGGGATTAGGTACTGAGAAATCCCCCATCAAATACGATGAAATAGTTTTTGATGTTTCCCGCATTTTTTCTCTTTAAAATTGCTTATCTCCATGCCGATAGACCAAGGTTTGTTTAGGACGTCTTTCTGGTCAACATTTCCTTCCTGATACCCCCTGAGAGTTCACGGCCAAAGATTTCTCTAATCATCTCAATGTCTTTTATGACTTAAGCCGTAGATAACACTGTCTACTACCGGACACTTTTAGTAAATTTTGCTCCCCGAAAAAATGTCTCTGAGTGATCACTGAAAAGAAAAAAAAGAGGCTCCCATGTTAGGACTTAGAGTCCTTTAGCCTGGAATCTCTGCTTGATCCTTGGTACTGTCTTGTTATGTTACGTCCTTAGTTGTTGTGAACAGCATATATTATGAGTAAAATTGTAAAGACTTCCTAAGTATTTAATTTTCAGACTTTCAAGTACACTACAATAATATAAATTGAACTTAGAAATTCTCTGAGAGCCTTAATAAACTTCCCTAAACACGTTCGTTCAAAAACCTTATCTTCTTCGCGAACTTCGCGCTCCGCAAACTGTCTCATAATTAAAAGGGATAGTTGTCACTAAACATTAATAGTCCAGAATACACGATATATTTCTAATAGTCACGCGCAGCCGAATTTTTTCAATAGCGCCTGCACCAACGAGGCGCCCTCAAAAGTAACGCGGTATACGCAAAAAAACACAATAGATACGACAAAAATATTTATAACTCTTAAGCGTGAAATGGGAAACAACTCGCCTCCTTCACCCCTAGCTAACCTTAAAAAAATATTTTCTCTATCTCTTGATGCGCCTTTCTTTACATGTAGGTGTGGACTGTTGGAGCTTTAGTAAGAGGCAGGTGAAACAAAACTTCCCTTTGTTGTTTAAATGCGCGATCATCCACTTAACCTTGAAAAGGAGAACTTGGTTCTTTGTGCTTTAGGAAAGATCAGTCATAAACTGACGTCAGGGATTGTGTGTAACGATAGACTAAAACCTCGTTCACTTGTAGGCCAAAACTGAAAAACCCCACCCTGACAAGGAGAGCAGTTGTGGGGCTGTCAAATGCAAATTGGAATTAATCGGCAAGGATGCTCAGATTGTGATATATTTAATAAGCTGTGAAACTGGTTTGACCCTGAAGTAACTGGGACTAAGTTTGGAGTCTCTGGTGGAAGTTAAGTCCTTATTTCTCCGCATGGAAATATTATTTTCAAGTTTGGTTAGATTCTTGAATATTCTCTTAAACGAAGTTATCTCTACTGCAATATCTTACACGCCTTTCTCTTTTAGGAAGTGGTTGAAACTGACCATTTGATTGAGGATTTGGGATTAAAGAAAAATCAAGTATGAAAAAACATAGGTTAAGATAATGAAAAAAATTTAGATTTTTCTTGACTAACAGACTTGTTGCTATTTGTTTTATATTTTATTTCTTGAATTAGACTTCACAAACTGAGATACTGATCAAGATATTACATCTAAAAAGGACCTCAAAGCCATTCCAGGAAATTTGTGAATGAAACATTAGATCTGACACTCCCAAATGACGAATCAGTAAAGAATAGTTAATCTATTTCCGGCAGACACTTTTTAATTATGTTACAGGAAACTTTTAACAATCAGGCGAAGATGTTGGTGATTCAATTTCCTTTTCCTTTGTGTTTTTTGGATTGATGTTTTTTTCCCTCGTAGTCCTTGTGCTCTCTGTGCTGGCTTTTCTCTGACTTATGACCTTTGTCATATGTGGCAGATGCTGTAGGATACGGTGCAGGAACAGGAGCAGGTGCTGGATAAGGAGCTGCTGCTGGAGCTGGATATAGGGACGATGCTGGTGCTGGTGCTGGATAAGGGACCGGGGCTGGGAATGGTGAAGGCACTGGAGAAAGAGCTGGAGCGGGCACTGGAGAAGGACCTGGAGCGGGCACTGGAGAAGGAGCTGGAGCGGGCACTGGAGAAGGAGCTGGAGCGGGCACTGGAGAAGGTTCTAGGGAGGGCACTGGGGAGCGCACTGGTGAAGGCACTGGGGAAGGCACTGGGGAAGGCACTGGGGAAGGCACTGGGGAAGGCACTGGGGAAGGTACTGGGGAGGGCACTGGGGAGGGCACTGGGGAGGGCACTGGGGAGCGCACTGGGGAGGGCACTGGGGAGGGCACTGGGGAGGGCACTGGGGAGGGCACTGGGCAGGGCACTGGGGAGGGCACTGGGGAGGGCACTGGGGAGGGCACTGGGGAGGGCACTGGGGAGGGCACTGGGGAGGGCACTGGGGAGGGCACTGGGGAGGGCACTGGGGAGGGCACTGGGGAAGGCACTGGGGCGAGTACTGGCGACGGTGTAGGAGTAGGCACTGGACCCGGCTGCAACAAAGATCCATGTTAACTATATCATCACTGCAAAGTGGAGGAAAGAGTTCCTCAAAGGAAAGCTCCTTGTTGAACTTATCACTGATTTTCACTGGGCTGGACGTTGCATACGTTTAGATACGTTCAAGCACATTCAAAATGCGCTTTCCCATTTTGATTCAATTGTGTCGAAGGCACAGCCAATTTATAATTGGAAAATTGAAGCGCAATGATTTTTAAAAACACAATTATATCAATGGGAAAGGAATTTGCATGAACATGGAAAAGGAAAAAGGCTTGGATTTAAATGTCGGCCTAGGCTTTTTGAAGTTCATGTTATGATTTAGCCAATTAGAATGCTTTTTACAGGAAACGAGGCACATCAGATAGAGACCATTCAAAAGGCCTCTTTGACAACATGTGACAGTTCAAACCTCGTTATACTCTGCCAATATAGATTTCGAAGTAACATCATAAAAGGTATGTAGCCTTTACTTATTTCTAATTTAGCCAACAGCCCACATTTATGCAGCAGTTAATTACCAAAAGCAGCAAAGAATTCCTCAAATCCGTTCCCCCAGACGGTTAACCCAAAAATAAGCGAAAGTATTAAAAGACCGACTGTTTTAACTTGAAACTAAATAGAACACTTCCAGTAAACAAGTTGAGATATTGTTGTCTCGTACTCGTTCTTGATTGGCTGGTTTTTAACATGTTGGAATTTATTGTTTCAGTCCTGGGGCCTGTTTCTCGAAAGTCCAGGTAACCTTAACGGACCCGTAGAGCTGTTCTGATTTCATTCAAGATGGGAATTTCAAAAGTTTTGAAAATGATACAATAAAACTATCAACTTAAGAACAAAAAGGACTGGTGCGGGTGCCAGAACCTGTTTCCTATCCTTTAAATTTTGATTTTAAAACATGGCTTCGGGCCCCTTGAGTTACCGGAACTTTCGAGAAACCGGCCCCTGCCCTCTTATGAGTCTTATCGTTTCCGTGCACTGCCCCTTCCGCCCTCTTTTCCCCTCCCAGGTTTAGTAGATCCACCACAAAATTCTTCATCTCCCTCATTCAGTACCTCTCCGCTTCCGGAATCACTTCCAGATCCAGAACCTGGCTGATCACCAGAAGTAAATGCACTTCTTTGTTCCTCAGCTCCTAGGTGTGATATTTGTTTCGGAAAAAAACACAAATTGACCTAGTTTCAGCTTTTCCCGGTCTAACGTGAATTCTACATGTTGTAATTATACTCTACGTTAATTAGACAAATACTGTAAGGAAGTCTATATTGCATGACCAAAGCAAAGATTTCAAATTTTGTCATCGGAATCAGTCGAGTCACGTTTCATTTAGGCCATTAACTCACGATAAAGATTTTCTTCACACCATCCTTAATTTGTACCGTTTAAAATACTAAAGGGGATTGTCGAAACACGCTGCGAAGCCCAATGCCTATTCCACTAAAGGAAACTCTACCTAACCACCTTGATTCGAACAGAATATTTAAGAAACAGGCAATTTATTTGGTCCTATACTAAGAAATATCGACGTTTATTTCATTTTCAAGTTACGGTTCTTGATAGCTGGACTGTTTCAAACTCACATATTCATTCCACGCCGATTAGAATGTCAGCGAACGTTCATGTCCTTAATTAGAAGAATTGTTCAGCTCAGCTTGATAACAAGCAGTCTGACATCTTAGGCTCACGTAAGCGCTACGTCATGGTGGAGCAAAAAGGATCTCTTAAACTTTGATATTAAAATCGATTGATTCGACAAAGTTGCTTGATCGCAGAGAATCGATACTTACCAGTGACAGAAGAGGCGGCTGCAAAGCCTATTATAATAAAAGAGCACCAACCAAGACTGAGCTTCATTTTCTAACAGAGGCCACTATGTAAAAACAAAGTAAGTATAAAATATATGACAGAAATCTGAAAAAAAAAAGAACTGTTATCGTCATGTAATGACTACAACTTCGACTTGAGAGCTGTTGCCGAGGCCGATTGTTCTGTTCGTTTACAGATTAATCATAACAACGGTAACAACGGGTTTTAGGGCAAGGCTCAGGTCATCTGTTCAACTGAGGGTGAGACATATTACATAAACCGAGACCTTGCTGGTTCTCGCTATCAAAACTCAATCATTTTTCTCCTTGTTTTCCGAAACATGAAGGAAAATACTTGTTTTTGGTAGGATTTAACCAAACCAGTGCCAACTAGAGTTGGGTGCTTTCTTGCAGCCGATCAGAATTGGATGGTGACATATTTGCACTATAGTTAGTCACTGAAAATTAATAAGCCGCATCCTTAGATGTCCTCAAGAGGTGAATGTGGTTTGACTGAGGAATGGGCAAATGCGTGCTTCAAACTCGCTTAAGGAAATTTGACACAACAGTTCCAACCACCTAAGCCTGTATTCCATGAATGGGTAGATTATCCGCAGCTAGAGAATACCATCCTTACCGAAAATTATCCGTAGGATGGTTACTTTTACAGATTCTTTTGAGATAACCCTGAATTGGTGCGATCCAACAATTGAACTTAAGACGAACAACTTCAGAGGTGAGGCATCCACTCTGTGAGGGATTTAATCAATAACTGCATATAGAGCAAATTTGAAATACTATTTTTCATCGTAATCCTGGTCAGAAAGACTTCCTTAAGTCAACGTTAACACCCGCCGCAGGTAAAAAGCTGCGACAATGAAACAAAGCAAAACAACTACCGGTTGGGGCGGGAGGGGGAGTGGGAATAAAATCAAGTACATTTGACTAGGCTTGTATCGGTAGTTGTCCATCATCTAAACAAAGGTCGCTAAAGAATTGATGAAAGTGCCAATTCAATTCTAAAGAAACTTTTTTTGCTGGGTCAGTGAATAGGTAAAACCCTAAGCTAGATATACACGTGGGTTTCATAAGGATACATAGATGATTCTCACAAATAAATAATGGTGAGGTTTTGAACGTTAGCGCTTTCCTCTTTCTAAGGCATCGCATCTTTTCTTGATTTCGCTGCGGTGGTTGACTTATCTCATGACTCCACGTTGAAGTTCAATAAACTGTTCCAGAATTGTGTCTACATGTGAACAATTGTACTCTTTGCATAAACAATTTGGAGCGCAAAGCGATACCACAAAAACATTGAATTTACACCAAAGATTGTGAGTCTTTCACAATCGAATGAAATCAAAGAGTTCATCTGTTTTGTCTTCCATTGATTGGTAAATAAAATGTAAGGTTATGTACTGAAATCAATAAAGACAGCATTCTTTTTAAGTACAACCACACTGATCAACTGTAACAAAGAAAGCCTTCGCGCACAACACATTAATGAGTTGATTGCTTACTGCTTCAAATTCAAGGTTTTTGCGCTCACAACGACACTCAGCCTTTAAATGAAAATTGTTTGTCACCCTTACCTATCTCCGAGCTGTCTTTCCAACTCTCGAATCGTCAAAATATTTCTTGGATGGCAAATTAATTGGTATTAAGGGAATATGACAAATAGTTAGAAAAAATGTCGTGTCTGTCCAAGCACATATAAGACAGTAAATGGCAGGTGTTGGGGGTCTACCAGGATCACTTTTTAATGAGAAACCATTAAATCCTCTTTTCTTATGTCAAAGGCTCGACGAAGCGGTAAGTCAAGATCGTCTAAAAGGCACCTGAATTAACGTTGAACAAAAGCTCTTAATTGAAAACTGTCAAACCTGCATTTCCTCCGAGTAAAGTTGTCACAGATGAAGCAAGTGAATCACAAGACAAAAAGATTTTCCTTGGACAGGTATTTGCCTAAAGTAATCGCAAACGAAAACATTTTTGGCTCATATAATGTCATTTGTCTTGCCCCAGAAAAAAATTGTCCATACGTTGGCTTACATTAAACTTTTTAAGACTGCACTATGCTAATAAAACCATTAATTGACCGGGGGATAGTGGGGAGGGGTTTGCAAAGATTAGCGTCATAAGACCACACGACGAGCAATTCGCGCCGAAGAAGGAGGGGAAGGTCGCCTTCACAATCCTTTTCAAGTGACAAGGAGTATTTGATAATTTTTTTTTGTCCCTAGGATACAAGTTTCTCCAAACTTTAAGTCAATAAGATTCAAACTGGTTTTAGTTGGCATGGATGATTAATTAAGTCCATGAAAAAGTGGCAGCGACATCTTTTTTAGATCAATTTAGTTCCGTGACTTTTCGCCAGGTATCCCTTATCCCTGAGTGGCTATAAGCAAAGCTTTCTACTGTTTTGAATGTCGGAAATTACATTTCTTAAGAACGCAAACATGTCCGACACTATTTACGTGCACATGGCTAAATGCATTTTCAGAATCATTTAGGCAAATCTTAGTACTTTCCAAGAGCCAAATGGTGTGGTTATAATTGGAATAGAATTGCACCCACCTTCCTTATCAATTTACGCCGCAGAAAACGGAATAAGCTCTGAATTAGTTGTCGAGGTCATTGTAATCAGTGGTGTTAGTAACATTTTTTATGGCAGTGTCCTCCTTCTGATTTAATGAATTTATTGAAGGCCAGGTTTTTTTTTTTTTTGTTAAATATAGAGGCAAGACCGATACAACGTAGATAAGTTTTAAAACGGAGCACTATATTTCGGCTGGCCAAACCAGCTAGTGAAGCACCTGAAGAAGGCTGGTTTGGCCAGCCGAAATATAGTCCTCCGTTTTAAAACTTATCCATGTTGTATCGGTCTTGCCTCTATATTCATATTCGTTATTTTGGGCCGATTACATCACCGCTAATCCAACGTACAAGAGTAGGATTATCGTCGACGGTTGCTTGCTGAACATTTCATATTTTTTTTATTGTTGCAGATATAGTACTTTTAATTTTCTCTGGTTTTCTTGAGGATTTTAGAGCCACCCTCCGGAATTCACCTTCTTGCAGTGCAAATATATCTAACTTCTTACGCATTCTAAGTGATTTTCTGGCTTTGGTTTTCAGTCATTGTTTGTTTTGCTTTGGTTTCAGTTCAATCTCTGGCGAGAAAGCGATCAGATACCAAGCCTATGCGGTCACTAACCGGATCAGATCAGAGATCAACTCTCTCCCCAGCCCTCTTTTCTTCAACAAAAGCAAGTTATGAATGGATTGTCATTGAGCTAGGATATGGGATTTTGATATTTCAGATCCTTGCATTTTCCAATTTAACAAGTCTCTGAAATGAATTACAATATAAACCACAATTTTACGGAACAAATGATATTTTATTGAGGTGGCGAGTCTAAAGTGTTTTGATTTTGCTGAATCGAAAAAGTCATCTTAAACTAAGACATGTTTAGCTTGCTGTGCAATTTTATATTTCAATAAGAAACCAGTGCCTCACTTGATACTATATGTCGCTTTAGATTTCTCGATTGTATAACCCCGAGATAAAAAGAAGAAAAATCATCTATGCAAAGCCAACTTTAGCTCTAAGCTCTAATTACAACTATCTAAGTCAAATTAAGTGCGCATGCCTTTTAATTGTTCATATTACGTTTAGTACAAAACATACTTCTCAAATTTACATCTGAACCGTTTAACATTCCTTTCCACTTTTACACTCATCTACAACTTAATTTCCAAAGTTATTAGGCTATATTGGCTAAAAATATAAAAACTCAGTCAGCAATAAATGCAGGCTTATCGATATTGGTACCTTCCAAAATGTTTTATTTGCTAAAAATGCCAAAGTCTAGACTCTTTTCTCCTCCCCAGCAGGGTGGTGTAATGAAGTAATTTTGACTCAAGAATAGTCCAACGGCTTCAAACCTCTATCAAACGTTCATATCTCCCCTTCTTCCTTTCGGGATCAAAACTAAGCTAATAAAAGGAACCAGATGATATGAAACATCACTGAGCATCAGAAAATATCTTGTTATTACTCTTTCAAATTGGATATCTAGGCATGCCTTAACACTCTACTCCCCACTACCAGAGAACGTTTCATCTTTCTCATACTGGGTACCACCGGATGAACTGGACTCAAAGTCATCACTTCCCTGTTTGTGTAATTGACCGCCAGTGTAGATGTTATTTTTTGGAAAGTCGTGTCGGACATTGTCTTCCCGTTTTCTTTCATCTGAGCTGGTCTTATTTTCATCACTTTTATCTTTCTCATATTGGTTACTATCAGATGAGGTGGACTCGAAGTTACCACTTCCCTGATTGTGAAGCTGACCTCCAGCGTGGGTTTTATTTTTTGGAAAGTCGTGTCGGACATTGTCCTCCCGTGTACTTCCATCTGAGCTGGTGTCATTGTCATCAATTTCCTGCGCTAAGTGTTGCCCGCCTCCAGAAATGTCACTTTCTGGAAAAACCTGTTTTACGCCGCCTGCTTGATTACTTTGGGGACTATTATACATCGCAACATGGCGTTCTTCCGACTCCATCCACTCGCCACTTTCGGAAGAAGCCATTTCTTGTCCTTCTGTATTCTCATCATAGTTTTCAAAATTCTCGCCGGAAGTTTTCAATAGGTTTTCGTGTTTTATCCCTTGCCTCACGTCTTTATTACCTAACGAGATCAATTCAAACCTCGGTTCTTGGTCACTTGAAAATTCATCATTCCCTGAAACTATGAAAGGCACTTCTTTTTGTTGACCATTTTCCGCGTCTAAATCTTTGTATTCCTCTTTTTCCTCTTTCCATATTACTTCTTGACCTGATCCATTCTTCCTAGCTGTTAGCCTGTCAGTCTGGTATTCTTCTGTCTTTTTTTGTTTACTATTCCATGTCAGACCGCTGACAGCTAGCTGTGGAAGAAGAGAATCGTACGGTCGTGGAGGAGGAGCAGGAGCAGGAGGTTCGTTCAACTGTTCCTGTTTATTCACACCTGTAAAAATTATACAGCCGAGAATTGTGCTGATTTCCTGATTTTCGTTGAGTTTTCCTAGAGATTTTCGTTTTATTTCGGTTTGGAAAAACGTAAACTTAGGGCTGTAGTTGTGTACTATCGAGAAGGGTTATGAAATAGAATCAAACGAAAATTAAATTCAATCCAAAAATCTTGTCCTCAACCTGGCCGAGGCTCACAATATCATTAACGCGTATTTCAGAAAGTTAATTAGATTTTTTTGTTGCGATCAAACGATGGTGTCCTTTCTCTATGCCTAATAAAGGAACAGTTGATTTTAAACTTCAAAATTGCCTTGCTGAAGAACTGGTTTAGCGGGCGTTCAGTTGAAGAAATGGAATAAAAGCATTAAATTGCTACCTTGCAATACTGTTGACTGATTTATGAACCCTTGTGAACTTGCCAAGTTGGTCAGCACTTGGGATCCGTTGATCTGTCCTCCTTCTAATAAAGTATTGTTAGCTGACTGAGCAGAGCGGTTCCTGTACAGTAGAAACGAAGGTTTGCGTAGCTCTGGGTGAGTCACATACTCATTTTGCTTTTGGGTCAGTTGTAACAGTTTTGAGTTTCACCATTCTTTCTCGAGAACTGACTTCAGGTCTTCAGGAAGCTGAATCAGAAAAACAAAATATAAATAAGGATTTTATTGTACAGAAAAAAGCCTTTCACATGCAAATAGAGATCTCACTCGCAATTGCAGAATTTTCAGTCTGACATATCGTGTTTTAGTGAACGATGATGTGACTGATATGTCTGAGAGCGAGGCGGTTTCCCAAATCCTCTCTCCGCCAAGAGTGCGGGCAGACACCACCAAACTGTCAGAGAATCTTATAGCATTATCCGAGGGGTTACCTCTTAAGGAGTAGCTTTCCGTTAAGGACGAGTGGCAATACAATACAGCACTATTGGACGCTTCATGCCTTGGAAGCTGGGATAAGCTCTGAGATAATGAACCGAAAGGCTTGAAATGCCTTTTCAGTTTTTTTGATAAGGAAAACTCAATGCACTCAGTTTCTCATGACTGACGCTGTCTATATCCAAGTCTTACCGATTCCAGTTCGGAATGAGGACGAATGGCAGCAGATGGCGGCGGTGGTGCAACAAAATCAGTGAAATTTGTGATGTTTACTTGTGAAGTATTCTGAAAGTTGACTGTTATGTAACGTTCCTCCATTGAATTTGCACCCATATAACCGTACTTTTGACAACTATGCGGACATTTTTCAAGCAGGTCTGAATTTTTCTGGCACCAACCAGCTTTGGCCCAGATTGGACAAATGGGTTCAGAGTCGCTCACTTTGTACTCACTTTCTACAGAATCAAGAAATAAAAACGATTGAGCCATTTACTTTGAAATCGCAAAAAACTAACTGGTATGCGATAATTGATACTATGAACCATGAACGAATCAAGATAACGCTTTGATATGGAAGAAGTTCCTTTCCTCGAATTCTTCTAAGAAAGTTGCTTGAATCATCTTCCTTTATTCCTAAGAAGTGCAAACTAACAAAAAATCGTGGCAAACATTAATACCTACTAGTGGCCTAGCATTCCACATGCATGCGTAATAGGTCTAGAAAGCCAACTAGTAATATATAAAGCGAAGAATGTTCCATAGTGCCACACTTCTGGGCCCAGTTGTATAAAGGGTGGATAAATGGTGGCAAAACGTATAGCATAATCCACCGTGTGACGAAGGTTATCCAAACAAAATAAAACCTGGACAACGAGCGAGAACAGCAAAAGGTTTTAATTAGCGATCCGTAAACTACACAATAACACAACAAGATGGCGGGTCCGACGAGCACATGTTTTTTGTCTCTAGACTGTGGGGGACTAAGTTCTATTTTGGTAGAATCCGCTGGCTAACGGGCAGTTGGCAACACACCGGATATATATTTATCCAGTGGATAGCGTTATCCAACCCTCGGACAACCGGGGCCTGGGGCCCGTTTCTCGAAAGTCCCGGTAACGTAACGGGCCCGTAAAGCTGTTCCGTTTTCATTGAAGATGGGGATTTCAAAAGTTTTGAAAATGACAAAATAAAACTACCAGCTAAAGAAACAGAAAGGACTGGTTTGGGAGCCAGACCCTGCTCTCCTATCCTTTAAATTTTGGTTTTAAAACATGGCTTCGGGCTCGTTAAGTTACCGGAACTTTCGAGAAACGGGCCCTGATCCGTATCCCCCAAAATATACACAGTTTGAATCATACATTAAATGAAGATACCTTCTTCTTGTTATGATTGAAATACAGTTCAATTAATCATACTCCTAAAAAAGCGTACGCTTTATATTTTTTTCTGATAGTAGCCTCTATTCGTAATGTTATTTTGAAAAGAATGCTTTATGATTTTGTTTGTGAAAAAAAAAATGTGATTAACTAATTTGATACGATTCCGCTGGGAGCCCCCTATCATCGCGATATTAAAGAAATACTTTTGGATTGTCAAAAGGAACTCACCTGGACCACACATTTCACAGCTCTTCTTGCAGTTCTGAGCCATGTAGTCAGGTCGCGTCGCACATTCATTCTTTGACACCCATTCTGGACAGCGTTGGTCGATGTCTTCACATTTGTCAGTATCTCCTGATACAAATTCTGCAAATTTTCCAAGTTATTGACACCATGAAGAATGCCTCAGAATAATTGATGATTAAACAATCATTCATACCCATGATCTAAGGACACCACTGAAAGTTTTTCCAGCATAATTTGGCATTCTATACGGGGATTACCCCATCAAAAATTTAACGACAACCATTTGGCCATTACATGGTGAATAAAAGGTGTAGACTTGGTAGATTTACTCCCCTTTTTTATAGTATATATTACATTTCATGGTGGAGGTGCACATAGCAACACTTCACCTACGTTCAGACTGTTCATAGACACCCCACTCAAATCAAACTAACGTTTTCCTAAACATTACTTGGAAGGAAGTAAACCAGGTGGCCACTGAACTGTGCAGACGAGGAATTGAGCAGCAAAAAGAACCTTAGCGTGCTGTACATCTCAGAAAATCAATTGGACCGCTGCAGAAGAGTCCAAAAGAGTGCAACCAAGGAGCACATCTATTTGAGAAGTTAAGAGTAAAACAAGTTTGATCTTGGAACTTTCCTCGGCGATGTCAAACGCAGCACACGATATCGCTCTACCACTCTTCTGTCTACATATGGCAAGGAGGAATATCTTATGATATGTGTCATGCCCAGTACTGGTCATTAAACAAATCCAGCAGCGTTATCGTTAAACCATATGATAGATTTATTACCTCTCGCTCTTCTGCAGAACCGGCACCTCCATGGACACCTGTCAATCATGTAATGGTAATTGGACGCGCAGAATCAATTTTTAGCCTCTTTTGAGCACGATTTAACTCTATCATAACACTCCAGCGGATTGATACGAACTATGGGGTAAATAAAAATGGTTTACAGTTTTACTGTCACTACCACATGCAACGATGTGTATACTGACTTGATTTATTTTAGCAAAAAGATCGATAAGCTTTTATGACCAATAAAAAAATAAACAGAAGTGTCTTGAGGACGCATTTTTTTAACGACATGATATTTGCATCTCTCTCTCCTTCTCTCTCTCTCTCTCTCTCTCTCTCTCTCTCTCTCTCTCTCTCTCTCACACCTCTTTTGATGCAATAATGTTGTGATAAAGCGTATTTGTTTACCGCAGAAGACACTATGGTGGGGGAGTTCGAGATGGACAATTGTAAATCAAGAAGCAAAACAAAACAATAGTAACCCCAACAACAAAGGCAGCGATAGAATTCCGAAAACGTAGGTCAAAGTCTGCTTTGGATCAAATCCACGGTCACCGCGAAATTCAAAGACTAGTATCAATTCATGAAGAAAGGTCGTGGGAATCTTTAACTAAGAGAGCCCTATGACACAATTAAGTTAAATTACTGGATGTACAGTATGTCTGACCTCGAGAAACATCTAATGTTATCGGAGCACCTTGTACGGCTTCTCTCGTAAAAAGATGAAATACTGAAACATCCAAACAAACTCTAGATATGACACGGAATGTAATAACGATTTTGAAGAGAAGAAACTCTACTAGAAATGACACTTCTTTCGAAACCAATCTTTTTTATGACGCACGTCCAAATGTTGCAATATATATGTGAGTGTTTTTTCATCAAGGCAGTACATCATGAAATAAACTATGTAATTTAATTTTTGAGATTGCGTATTGGACCAATCCTGCTGACTAATGACTGAAAAATTGAAAACGACCACATTGTAAACTGTGATAGAAATCAGTTCTCAGGTCTTTGTGATTTAGGTGAACATTTGGTTGGACTCCTCTCCAGAACACATCAGTTAATTTAGAAGTGGATCTACCAGAAAACAGTTGTTTACACTGTACCTGAGACAATGACATGTATAATGATAGAGAAGATAGCATTTTTAGTCTTTCGTTCGCATTCAAACATCCCGTTATAAGTTTCGTGGTATCTGAAGAATTAAATCAAAAGGTGTGTAAAGAAAAAAAAGCTAAATTTCTATTTAATTTCCATAGTTAAATCTACGTTCATTAAATTCTCATCGAGGAATTGTATAGAACTATAATTTTTGTTATCAGAGTCATAAAATAAGATTTGAAAGGGTTGTTCTCAATAAATTTGAGAAAAGCACGTATTAGGAGAAATGTTCAGGGGCTGGAAGCCCGTTGTTCAGTTTAGAAAAAAGCCATCTCCCACCCCTAGCCTAATCCTGGGAAAGCCATTGATGAGTGCATATTTCCAATTTTAACAAGATGTAATTTTGATCAATCACTCAATCAAGACTTTATTGTACATGTGACTGCACATGACATTAACAATACTAGCTTACCCTAGATCCACGATCTTTCAGCCACTGAAACTCGTCCTGGATTTCAACGCCGTGCACCTTTAGGTAGCTGGGAACTTTCTTCGGTTTCGGTTCGCCGAATGACCCTCCAAACAGCCTCGAGATAATACTGATTGAAGACAAACCTCGCAAAGCCACGCTAGAGTAAGGGCTGCACGCGGCAAATGTGACGCCCTTGGCCAAACGACTGACTTGCATATTTTGTTACTGAATGGAAACAGAAGTAAAACTCTGTGCTGTGGAATTCCATCTGCTTTGTTTCCCGATCACAGTTGAAATATGCAAAGAAATGATCAATCCATCTGGATATCTCGATGCTTGTCCATTTTAAATCGTGAGCGCGGACCCTAAACCTGTTCAGCGGTTACGGTCATTACGATGGTCGATAGTTACGCTGTGTGGTAGACCTGAAACTTCTCCAGCGGAAATAAGAACGCTCGTTGTGTGACTTTGCTCTGGTGGTGACAGCATAGAAGTCGCCTCAGTTTTCTTTTAATAGGCAAAAAGCCTGATTTTGTTTTCAAGTATTTTTTTTATCCGCTGGCTGTACGACGGTGGTAACTCGCAACCTCTACAAAGTGTACAAAGGGACCGGTCATTCTTTATTGCCTGAACGGGATGTGTGTGTGTGAGTGTGTGTGTGAGTGTGTGTGTGTGTGTGTGGGGGGGTGGGGGGGGGGGGGCGTGGGGGAGGAGAAAGGGATGGGAAGCTTGTGTAACAATAAAATATATCTGATCCACCCTGAAGATCTTTTGTATTTTTATGACCCCCCTTCGATTCATTTGTAGTCAATTTCCTATAGCTTCTCCTCCATGCCTTGTCAGCGACGACTGGCCCCCTCTCCGTTGCACTTGAAAACCATCAGATCCCTCAAAATCGTCTAAACTCCCTCCCCTGGGTAATAAATTAGGACTAATCCCCAACAACATACAAAAGACTGCAAGCATGATAAACATTTCATCGTTTCGTGCAAAAACATTTTGAGCATACCTTGGCGGAAAGTGGAGCTATTGCCTCTATCTCTAACATCTTGGGTCCAGAACAGTTGACTTATGATAAACTGAAAATTAAATGGCGTGTTTCAGTTCCGTGGCGAAGACTAGCTTCGCACTTTGAAGGTGTATGTATTTATCATGGGTTACGTAAACCTTTCTTTGGGGTACAGATGTTGGTCGGATTAGAGCCGTACCGTTTCTCGATGATGATAACACGATTCAGTCCTTAAAGGATGAACTCCCAGCATATCTGGCGATTGTAGGAAACATCCCAGATGATTTTGATGCTCTTGCGGACACCTGGCGATGGTGGAGAAACAAAGCTGCAGAAATACCATCCTGGGCCTCTACTGTCAAGAAAATCGCCATTGTACAGCCATCATTTGCTGCCAATGAGAGGGTGTTTTCGTTGCTGGTAACAAAATGTTGTTACAATTGCTTCATTAGCGCCAGGTAGGCTAAATATTCGAGCTATTGTCATTTATATTCATTGGCGTCTTACGGCCGCCCCTACGCCCTCAACTTAAATACCCAGTGACTAGGGATTGTCAGTTTCTCTTAGAAGAAGTTTTTGCATATACGAACATAGTTTAGATTGTTTTGTAGGGTGGTTTCTTTTTCTTGCTTTACTTTTTACATTTCCGAGTTTTTCATTCCGTTGATGTATCATTCCTATCAATTTTGTTGACGAGGGCATAATAAAGAGGGTCGCATACGGCTCGTTTGAGCGGGGTAGCGAATTAGAATATAAATACTACTGATCACTATTACATCGCATACATGTTGACGTTAAGTTCTTATAGCTTTTTAGACCGAGCTCGTTTTAGATTGACGAGTCTATCAAAGAATTGTTCCTCCGCATTAAAATTTTTTTCCATTTAGGCGTATTTTGAACTTTTCGATTTTTCGGAGAAAAAAAACCGCGATAGAACTTTTTAATATAATTTTCGAAAAAGTTCATTAAAAAAGTCCTTTGGAAAAAATAAAACCAATGACGAAATTTTCCAACCGTCGGAAATTTCGCAACTTTTCTTAAGTCCCACTTGATTATACTTATGTACGCAGGTGGCACTCGGCTAGCTAGATTAAGCTTTGATGTTAAAGAACACATCATAGAGAACTGGTCGAGGTCCAACCCGTCGGTGCCTTTCGATGAGGCCATCACTGAGGGAAGTTGTCGTTTCACTCACTACCAGGATCACCAGAAGTGACCACATTCAAAGTTTCCCTACAGTTGAATAAGTATTTAATAAATAGATTCCTTATTACCGTGGGTCCATTCAGAGAGAGATCACAAGGAAGTAACACATGAGGAGCAGCCGAGTGTGTCAATGATGTTTTTATTAATTCTTACCACTAATTACTTCATGAAATAAAGAAGCGAAAAAGTTGCTGAAGGTGACGTCATCTATGCTTCTATCCTCCAAGACACTCTTTTTCTTCAAATAAGGACGTTCAGGCTGCGATTAACCAAAATTTCAAGAACATAGTTAGAACATATCCTGGCCGAGAGCGTATTTACTTTCCTCTTTCATTTTGTGAGAAGTATAATAAAAGGTAAAAGAAAAGTAACAGTGTGATCTAACAGGACAACTGTTTGTTATACAATTCAAAGTACACGTATATACACATAATAAAGCCTGCCATTCTAGTTAACAAATGGTGAACGCCTTATCGTGTACTATTGAGTTATGGATGCATGCGGGAGGTTGCTAAGCACAAAGAAGCGTAAGAGTTGCACGAGGCGATAGCCGAGTGCGACTCTAGCTTCTTGAGTGCTTAGCAAACCTCCCAAGTGCATCCAATAACTCAATAGTACACGCTATGGCGTTCACCATTTATTTTATAACATGACATTGATACATTGGAACAAGAGTTCCCTTTTATATAACAAATCTTACTTGATCAGAAAAAACAAGGGAGCGCGGAAAATTAGTCTTACATTTGCTCACGTCAGCAGCATGTACCCATGGGCAAAGAGTAGATGCTGAATTAACCAATCAGAGCGCGCGCTTTGCTTTAGTTATGTTATAATTCCTTTTAAGTAGTCGCACGCATGGTGATTAAAACCGCACGGGAAGTATATTAGTGGGGATCCATGGAGCCATAGTAAAAGGGAATATAGCCAGCAAAGTTCCCTTTCATTTAACAATTTCAAAACATAAAAACAATTAGCAACAGATCGCGCGTCAAAGAGTTAAATTAAATTTTATGAATCGTTTGACTTGTACTAAATTCAGAAAGTAATTAACCAAATGATGTCGATAACTGTCAGAACTAAGTAATATAAACCCCCCTTCAAAGCGAACGATCTAGAAGTTCAATCGCGCAATAGGGAAAGGTTACGCTATATTCCACCACGAATAAGATGTCAAAATCCTTGGGTGTCCTGTGCCTCGTGGCTTCAGTGTTAATGATGACTTTTTTTCGGGAAAGTCAAGCTCTCATGCCCATTCCACAGTGTCCGAGGGGTTCGCCAAAATGCCCTTCATATAAGCGCTTTCTACTGAGCCGGGAAGAGAAGGTAACTCAAATATTTACATTCATTTAAGCACTTCAAATTGTCGAAGTGTGGGTAGGACATTTTTTAAATTTCTCTACGACAAAAAAAAAAAAATAAAATGAGCGCATGTGCCTGTAGTAACAACCTGAGCTGAATAGAATTATAATCTTCAGTTAGGACAAGACTGTACAAGGAATAAATCATTTTGGTTTTGGTAATACACCTCAGTCGACTTTCTTTCTTCTTTTCCGGTTTAAAAAACAATCCTAGTTCTCCAAACGTATTCAGAGTAGGGATCGAGGCTTGGATCGGTTTGGTTTAAAAACTAACTGCGATGTCCCTTAATCTGTTACCTTTCGAGATATTCTCCTGTTTCGAGATATTCTCCGTTACCTTTCGAGATATTAACCTGTAATCTTTGAGATATTCTCCTAAACTCTTTGGTGAACAGGTACTGATCGGATGAGTAATAAGAAAGTAGAAAAATATCCACCAAGGTTGTCTATCGGACATCACACCTTATTCTCAGTGATGGCTGACTGAGAAATCTTTAAACAGTAGTTGTTTCTCAAGTTTTCCTTTAAAATGTTTGTACGGGAAATTGGCGCAGCCAGCCAAAATTGATTCATTAGCGCATGCTCGACGTTTTACCGCTGGGTTGCTGTGTTGTGGTCTCGTAAAAAAATTGCCCTCAGAAGCTATAAAAATGGGCGAAATGCAAAATGTTTTAACCATCAGTTAGGAGAATAATACAATTTGGGTGCAAGCTGGCGTCACGCGTCAAATTTGAGTGTACAGAGCGAAAAGAAGTTAAGTTTTTAATTTTTGATTAGTCAGTTCGGTCATTTGAAATAGCACGTTCCGTTTCAAATATCACTGTTTCAGGTAGTTCGTGAACATCAAAGACGCATTTGTGAGGCCGCACGTACTTTAAACTGCGAAAGTGAAGAACTACAGTGAAGATAGCTGGAAGATGACGGACGCCATTAAGGAATACCTGTTTAGTTGGAAGTTTTGTTAAATTAAAAACCCTCTGTCACTTACAATAAAGTGAAATGCTTAGTTTAACCAGCTTGCCGTCTGAACTGAGTTACAAATTTTTAGAAGCGACGCGAGTAACGAGGGAAATGTCACCTGTTTTCTTGTTTGACATAATTACGTACAGCCTAAAAAAAGAACAGAAAGTTACACGTACTTGTAACTCAAAGGTGTGGTAGATGTAAATGTAGTCAAAATCAACAACCGATACGTTGCATTTACGAAGACCACCTCTGGACTTTCCCTACACTGTCGGTGTATGTGGGCTGTTCATTTTGATGAAAGGAAAGCAGAAAATGGCCTTAATCTTGCTCTTGCCATTTAAGTGTTTAAAGCAGAGCTACTTCTCACATGAATGGCAAACTGTGGTTACTGTAACATGTGATGTGCAGAGGCCATTTAGTGAGGTGCAGCACTGTTTTTAGTGGTAAAACTGCATAATCAAGATTAAAAGCAGTTGTCTTCTGATTTCCTGCAATCTATATCTGGGTAGGCAAGACCCCCTCGCCCCTCTTGGTTAGGGATTTTGACATAACGCACAGCCTTACTGCCATCTCCCACCCCTCCCCTAATCCTAGGAAAGCCATTGATGAGTGCCACTATTTCCAACTTTAACAAGATGTAATTTTTGATCAATCAATCAATCAATCAATCAATACTGTATCGTACATGCAGCTACACGCGAGATCAACAATATTAGCTTACCCTCGATTCACGATCTTTCAGTGAATCTTTAACGTTCTCATGCAATAACATTCTGAGCATACCTTAGCGGAAACTGGAGTTATTGCCTCCATTTATAACATTTTGGGTCTAGAACAGTTGACTAATTATAAACTGAAAATGGCGTATTTCAGTTCCGTGGTGTAGACTAGCTTCGCACTTTGAAGGTCTATACTACTGATCGCTATTACATTGCATACGTGTTAACGTTAAGGTCTTATAGCTTTTTAGATTTTTCTCAGTGCCTTTTCCAATATTTATCATGAAATTGCCTCTATAGTATCTACTTAAAATAATATGCTAAACATTTTGTGGACACTTCAGGGATCCTTTCTTCCCAATTTGTTTATGCAGATTAGCATCAGTACGGCAGAGTTTTGAATTTATTCAAATGTTCTTCAACGATAAAAAAAAGAATATATTAAGTGGGAATCAGGGCGCGCGTAACTGGAATTTTTCAAAGGAAAGGAGGGTTATGACCTGTGGGCAGACCTATCGCATGACATACGTAGCCCTCTGTACCCTACCCCTCAAGGTCTGCACCCTACCCCTCAAGGTCTGCACCCTACCCCTCAAGGTCTGCACCCTACCCCTCAAGGTTTTAAGCCCCACTTGATTATACTTATGTACGCAGGTGGCACTACTAGATTAAGCTTTAATGTTGAAGAACACATCACCGAGACCTGTTCGAGGATCCAACCCGTTGGAGGCTGACGTTTCACTCACTGCTAGGATCATCAGAAATGACCACATTCAAAGTTGCCTAAAAGTTGAATAAGTATTTAATAAATAGATTCCTTACTGCCGTGGGTATACTTAGAGAAAGAACACAAAGAAGGGCTAACACTCGAAACGTCAGCTTTTGTAATCGTTACGGTGGCCAATTTACCATTTCAACTTTGTTGATATATCCAAATTAAATGATAAAACTAAGAAGTGGCGCACGAGTAGCAGCCGAGTGTGTCAATAATGTTCTTACCACTATTTATTTCATGAAATAAAGAAGCGAAAAAGTTGTTGAAGCGACGTCATCTATGCGTCTATCCTCCAAGGCACTCTTTTTCTCCAAATAAGGACGGCCAGGCTGAGATTAGCCAAAATTTAAGAACATAGTAAGAACGTATCCGGGCCGAGAACGTCTTTATTTTCCTCTTTTTTTCTGAGAGAAGTATGATAAAAGATAAAAGAAAAGTAACAGCGTGGTCAAACAGGACAAATTTTTGTTACACAATTCAAAGTACACGTATAGACACATAATAAAGCCCACCAATCTATTTCACTTTAATTAGTCGCACGCATGGTGATTAAAACCGCACGAGAAGTATATTAGTGGGGATCGATGGAGCCATAAAAAGGAAGATAGCCAGCAAGGCTGTTCTACTGAAAATAATTTCTGAATTTTGGATAGATTCTTTCAATTAACATGATCGGCTTAAATCTTCCGCCATTTCTGAGTGTTGCAACTGCAGATGGGCCGGGTTTGAGCACTGTTCGGTTTCTTTTGATCTCTGCCTTCATATATTAGTCATCTGGAGATAGAACCACCTGCAATATATACATTTTTTCGACAGTAAAAACTCAACATGTCGTAAAAAAATTAACGTAATAGTTACGTGTTTATTCTAAGGATGATGGAAATTAAAGAATAGAGAAGGACATTGACCTATCGAGCTATTTATAATAACATATATTTTCAGTATATTTAAATGAGAATTGCACATCATATAAAGCAATTTTAGTTAAACCACAAATTAAACTTTCAATTAAGAAAGTCTAACGACGCCATACGAAGAACAAATTTTTTACCAAGAGTTGATTCTTTTAGGGTTCGTGAACTATTTTCAGCATTAGAAACTAATTCCTTTCAGTTGAATAGAAGGCACCGGTTACGCCATCTTTTTAAAGGTATTTAAATATTTTTCTCTCTAAAGTAAAACAACTTCCTTTTGTCGTGTACGTAATTGCATACATGGCCTAGATAATTGCATATTCCATATGCTAGGATCAAACTCCTTTGAATAAAGATCTTTTGTTTTGTCACCTTTGAACTTGATCAGTTGATTATAAAAAAATGTGGTCCATTTAGGCCTGTAGCTTGTCAAACAATATACCAAAAGCCCATGGCTCAAGACGCTGGCTGGCCTCTCTAATATAAATGTATGCAAAGTTGAAAAAGAAAGACACACATATTATCATCTCTTTGTCAGGCAATGTGGCACTGTTTGCGGCCGGGCTAAGATGGAGATTTTAGCTGTTTAACCCGCTTGCATTTTCAGACTCTTTAATTTTATCGTCGTTTTTCTCAGTTTTTATGTATCCATGTACTTCAAAGTGAAAATAATAGCAATATAGTATATGCTCTTAGTTATAAATATGTTTTGAACCCCTCTAAGATAGAGTCTGTAAATCCTTGCCTAGAGGCTCGGGCTAAAATAACTCTAAATCGGCCCCAAAACATATAACTATACCTCCATGCGCTGTTTTGTTAACGGCTTTTTCCCATTGATCTAAACACATTCACGCAATCAATATCCTTTTTTTTTTTAATTCCAAGAATATCTCGTCTGGATATTTGAACCTCCGTTAAAGTTAAAGATTTTTTTAATGAGCGCCTGAAAAGTAGTAACAAAGGCCAAGATCGCCGAGGTAAAGTAGCTCTCGCAAAGCTGTTTACGAAAATGTCTCTTTTAAAATTCAAAATGTATTTAAAACGTACTCGAGAAGCCAAAATAATAACAATAAAAAATGTATCTTAAGTGCTGATCACAAACCGAATGTGCTTTGTCTCTCCATCAGGCAGAAATTAGATTAAATACGTCAATCAAACTCCTCGGGAACCTCAGTTGTTCCGACAGAAGAATAATATTCTGAGAACAAAGCCAGATGAGCCAGCTGTACGTACGGGCTCCCAAGTCGCTGAACTAGTCCTTTAAGAAGTATTGATGAAGAATTCCTCCTATATTGTTAGTGAAAACGCCAAGAGTGGCAGTGAAAAGTTAAAAAAATTATATTTTTTAAATTCAATGTGTAGCTTGTCTGTCTGTTCGGGCACAGATGGTATCGTGAATCGTTCATTTCATTTCATTTTTGTGCGTTTATGGAGGGCGGGAGAATCTGTAGAATAAGTGTGCAGTTAAAACCCGTCACTCTTGTCCAACGAATTCTCCCTGGTCTTAAATTAGTTGTTTAAGAGACTTTTATAACGAAAATAAACTGCACTGGTCTTGACAGTGCTCATAAACAGAGTGAGAAAAGAGGGGGTGGACGTTTCACATGTACAGCCCCTCTCGCCGAATCCTGCCCCGAACCTTTCTCATTTGGACATGTTTACGCTCAGCTAAATAAGGCAGTAGAAAGTATAAGCCGGGTCGAATGTAGCCTGTAATTCAGTATGTCAAATAACGCAGTATTGTCTCTGACGCTTAGCTAGTTAGGGATAAGTTCCTTTTCATTTGAAAAATTCAGAACATAAAAATCCATTAGTAACAGAGCGCGCGTCGAAGAGTTAAATTGAATGTTATTGACCGTTTGACTTGTATTAAATTTAGAAGGTAATTAACAACGTGATGTCGATAACTGTCAAAACTAAGAAATATATAACCCCGTGTCAAAGCGAACGATCTAGCAGTTCAGTCGCTTTCGGGAAAGGTTACACTGTATTCCACCACGAATAAGATGTCAAAATCCTTGGGTTTCCTGTGCCTTGTGGCTTCAGTTTTAATGATGACTTCTTTTCAGGAGAGTGAAGCTCTCGTGCCCACTTCAAAATGCCCAAAGGGTTCCCCACGTTGTCCTGGAAATAAGCGCTTTTTACTTAACCAGGCAGAGAAGGTAACACAACTGTTTACTTTTATTTAAGCACTTGAAATTGTCGAAGTGTGAGTGGGACATTTTTTAAATTTGTCCACGACAAAAAACAAAAACAAAAAAAATTGAGTGCATGTATTTGTGGTAACAGCCGGAGCTGAATAGAATTATAATCTTCAGTTAGGACAAAAGCACAAGGACTGAATCATTTTGGTCCTGGTAATATACTTCAGTCGACTTCCTTTCTTTTTTTCCGGCTTAAAGAATAATCCTAGTTCTCAAAATTTATTCAGAGTAGGGATTAAGGTTTGGATCTGTTTGGTTTAAAAACTAACTGTGATGTCCCTTAACCTGTTACCGATCGAGGTGATCCATTTGGATATTACGATTTTCTTGCAACTCTTTGGTGAACAGGTACTGAGTAATAAGAAAGTAGAAAATTATCCACTAAGGTTGTGTATCGGACATCACACCTCATTCTCAGTGATGGCTGACTGAGAAACTTTTAAACAGTAGTTGTTTCTCAAGTTTTCCTTTAAAATTTTGTACGGGAAACTGGCGCAGCCGGCCAAAATTTATTCGTTAGCGCATGCTCGACGTTTTACCGCTGGGTTGCTGTGTTGTGGTCTCGTAAAAAAATTGCCCTCAGAAGCTATGAAAATGGGCGAAATGCAAAATGTTTTAACCATCAATCAGGAGAATAGTACAGTCTGGGCGCAAGCTGGCGTCAAATTTGAATGTACAGAGACAAAAAGAAATTAAGTTGACTTTTTAATTTGTGATCGGTCACTTCTGTCATTTGAAATAGCACGTTCCGTTTCAATTATTACTGTTTCAGGCAGCTGAACATCAAAGACGCATTTGTGAGGCCGCACGTACTTTAAACTGCGAAAGTGAGGAACTACAGTCAAGACAGGTGGAAGATGACGGGCGCTATTAAAGAATACCTGTTTAGTTGAAAGTTTTGTTAAATTTAAAACACTCTGTCACTTACAATAAAAGTAAAATGCTTAGTTTAAACAGCTTGCCGTCTGAACTGTTTTTACAAATTTGAAAAATTGCAAAAGTAAGGAGGGAAATCTTACCTGGTTTTTTGTTTGACATAACTACGTGCAGCCTAAAAGCAGAACAGAAAGTGACATGTACTTGTAGCTCAAAGGTGTGGTACATGTAAATGCAGTAAAAATCAACCACCAGTAAACTTTCCATACACTACTTATGATGCCCGATCCTCGCAGTAGAGAGCGCTATTTATGCAATAGCGAAAATCAGACCTGAAAAAAATCAGTCTTGTGCGGGATTCGAACCACTGATCTCTGCGATACTAGAGCAGCGCTCTACCACTTGAGCTAACAAGTCAACTGGGAGCAGGCCGTTAAGTTGATTCGTAATAAACCTGTACGTACAGGCCTGATTTTTTTCAGGTCTGATTTTCGCTATTGCATAAATAGCGCTCTCTACTGCGAGGATCGTGCATCATTCGTATCTATAACCGCAGTTCAAAATATATGAACTTCATATACTCACCGTATCTGATTTATCATCACGGGTTTATTACGAATCAACTTAACGGCCTGCTCCCAGTTGGCTTGTTAGCTCAATTGGTAGAGCGCTGCACTAGTATCGCAGAGGTCAGTGGTTCGAATCCCGTACAGGCCTGATTTTTTTCAGGTCTGATTTTCGCTATTGCATAAATAGTGCTCTCTACTGCGAGGATCGTGCGTCATTCGTAAGGATATTATAATGAACATTTCCGGGAGACAAGAGGAGATTCCCGTGGGACCTGGAAAAACCTAAAACAACTACTCGGAAGTGGCTCAAAGAGTAACAGCGCTGATGCTCGTACGGCGAATGGAGCAAATTAAAGACAAGTGTAACACTTTTAGTCGCTTCTTTGTCTCTTATGCCGAAGATTTAAGGTGGATCCACCGATCTAGCGCGGGATCTTTTTCCAAATGGCTGCCGCAAATTGATCGTCCAGAAAAATTTAATCTACGAAAGATCACTGTATCAGAGGTTAGTAAGGCTCTTAAAGATTTAAAATCGAAGAAAACGACAGGTGTTGATGGTATTCCATCTCGTCTACTAAAGGACGGATCAGACGCCCTGGCTTCTCCATTGTCGGTCATTTTCAATTTAACTATCCAACAAAACGTTATCCCTGCTGAATGGAAAGAAGGGAAGGTGACCCCTCTGCATAAATCAGGTTCAAAAGATGACCCTAAAAACTACCGCTCCATATCCGTATTACCAGTAGTAACTAAAGTCCTAGAACGTTTAATCCACAAGCAACTTGCAAGTTTTTTTGACGATCATAACTTGCTCTGTAAATAACAATCCGGTTTTTTAGAAGAATGCACTCAACTGAGACGGCTGTATCTTATTCCACCGACGAGATTCTCATGAATATGGATAAGGGCTTAGGCACTGGTTCTGTGTTTATTGACCTGGCAAAGGCTTTCGACGCAGTTGACCATGACATTTTGCTTAGAAAATTATACTATTATGGTATATGTAACGAAAGCCTTCCATGGTTTAAGAACTCCTTCACGGGAAGAAAGCAGTTCGTGCACATTGATTCTCAATAATCTGAAGAGCTTGCCATAACTTCTGGAGTGCCGCAAGGGTCCATCCTCGGACCTTGTTATTCATTGTCTACATTAATGATTTACCCCGTTGTGTCAAACACTGTTCTGTGAATATGTACGCTGACGACACAGTTTTATATCTTGCTGGCCAAACAGTAGACAATCTAACTTTTTAACTTAACCAAGATCTTCAGTGTCTATCTGAATGGCTAGAAGACAACAATCTTGTTCTCAATGTTTCAAATACTAAGTGTGTAGTATTTACATCTCGAAGGCATAAAGAGCGCGATTGTATTTTAAATCTTAATCTTCTCGGAAAGTCCATATCTTTCGAAACTACTTTTAAATACCTAGGCGTGGTGTTCGACAATTTTATGACTTGGAAGGCTCATGTGGACATGTGTGTAAAAAGGTGGCATCGACAGTTAGTCATTCTGGGCCATATTAGAAGTTTCGTCACAAAAGAGGCCGCAACACTTGTTCATAATGCTTTAATTCTCCCTTTATTTGATTACTGTGACATTGCCTGGAGTAAAATAGATCGACTACCGCGCTTACAAAATAGATAAGAAGTATAACTTTGTGCTGTGCAATTCCATCTGCTTTGTTTTTCGATCGCAGTGGAGATATGCAAAGAAACGATCAATCCATCTGGACATTTCGATGCTTGTCCATCTTTGATCGGTAAGCGCGAACCCTAAACCTGTTCAGCAGTTATGGTCATTACGATGGTCGATAGTTACGCTGTGTGGTAGACCTGAAACTTCGCCTCAGTTTTATTTTAATAGGTAAATAAGCTCATTTTATTTTTAGGATTTTTTTTCTTAATCCTCTGGCTGTAAGTTGGCGGCTACTCGCAACCTGCACTAAAGGTCCGGTCATTCTTTATATCCTGGACGGGGTAGGGGGATGGGATGGAATGGGAAGATTCTAGTTGTGTCAAAATAAAATATATCAAATCCTCCCCCCCTTGTGTGTTTAGTATCATTATGACCCCCTTCATTGGCAGTCAATTTGCTAAATATCCTCGTTCATACTCTGTTAGCGACGACTGATCCCCGTTCCGTTCCCCTTGAAAACCAACCGATCCACCAGAATCCTCCAACTTAACCCCCCCCCCCCCCATTCCCCGACTCCCTCCCAGGCAACAAATAAGGACTTGTCCCCAATAACATAAAAAAGAGTGCAAGTATGGTAAACGTTTTATCGCTTCGTGCAAAAGAATTTTGAGCATACGGAGTTATTGCCTCTATTTCTAACATTTGGGTCTCGCACAGTTGACTAAGACTAACTGAAAATGGTAAATTTTAGCTCCATGGCGAAGACCAGCTTGGCGCTTTAATTGAAGGTACATACCACTGATCACTATTACTTCATATACATGTTAACGTTAAGTTGTTACAGCTTTTTGTACCAAGTTCATGATAGATTGACAGAATCTATCAGAGAATTGTTTCTCCGTATTGAAAGGTTTTGCCAATAAAAGTCACCAGCTATCTGTTGATTTTCCTCAGTACCTTTTTAAATATTTATCATGAACTTCCCCCTATGATAGTAGGTATCTACTTAAAATAATATGCTAAACATTTTGTAGACACTTCGGGGATCTTTTCTTCGCAATTTATTTATGCAGATTAGGATCAGTATGGCAGGGCTTTGAATTCATTCAAATGTTATTCAACGATAAAAAAAAAAGAGAATATATTAAGAGGGAATCAGGGCGCGCGTAACTGGGATTTTTCAAAGGAAAGGAGGGTTATGACCTGCGGGCAGACCTATTGCATGACACACGAGGCGCTCTGCACCCTACCTCTCCAGATCTGCACCCTACCCCTCAAGGTGTCAAGTCCCACTTGATTATTCTTATGTACGCAGGTGGCACAGTTAGATTAAGCTTTATTGTCAAATAACACATCACAGAGACCTGTTCGAGGATCCAACCCGTCGGTGCCTTTCGATGAGGCCATCACTGAGGGAGGCTGTCGTTTCACTCACTACCAGGATCATCAGAAGTTACCACATTCAAAGTTTCCCTACAGTTGAATAAGTATTTAATAAATAGATTCCTTATTGCCGTGGGTCTATTCAGAGAAAGACTAATCACAAAGAAGGGGCACACGAGGAGCACGTGAATCATTCATTTCATTTCATTTTTACGCGTTTATGGAGGAAGGAGGGATCTGTAGAATAAGTATACAGTTAAAAGGCGTCACTCGTCTTCAATGAATTCTTCCTGGTCTTTAATTGGTTGTTTAAGAGACTTTTATAACGAAAATAAACTGCACTGGTCTTGACAGTGCTCACAAACAGAGTGAAAAAAGAGGGGGCTGAATTTTCACATGTACAGCCCCTCCCGCCGAATCCTGCTCCAAACCTTTCTAATTTCGACATGTGTATCGACGCTCAGCTTAATAAGGCGATAGAAAGTATAAGCCGGCAGGGTCGAATGTAGCCTGTAATTCAATAATACAGAACATAAAAATCCATTAGTAACAGACCGCGCGCCGGAGAGTTCAATTAAATTTTATTTACCGTTTGACTTGTACTAAATTTAGAAGTCGATAATTGCCAAAACTAAGAAATATAAACCCCTCGTCAAAGCGATCGATCTAACAGTTACGTTGCTCTAGAGAAAGGTTACACATTGATTAGCATCCGCTGTTTTTCACCATGAATAAGCTGTCAAAATCTTTGGGTTTTCTGTGCCTCATGGCTACAGTTTTATTGCTGACCTTTTTTCAGGATAGTGAAGCTGTCCTAACTGTTCCATCATGCTCAAAGACATCGCGTAATTGTAAGCGCTTTTCACTGAACCGGGAAAAGAAGGTAGCTCAAGCATTAACATTCGTTTAAACAATTCAAATTGGCAAAGCGTAAGCTGAACATTTTTAATTTTTCTAGGACAAAAAAAAAATTTGAGCACATGTATTTGTGGTAACAGCCGGAGCTGAATAGAATTATAATCTTCAGTTAAGACAAAAGTAAAAGGACTAACTCATCTTGATCCTGGTGATATACCTCAGTCAACTTTCTTTCTTATTTTCCGCCTTAAAGAATAATCCTAGTTTTTAAAACTCATTTAGAGTAGGGATTAAGGTTTGGATCTGTTTGGTTTAAAAACTAACTGCGATGTCCCTTAACCTGTTACCGCTCGAGGTGATCAATCGGAAATTAGGATTTTCTTGCAATTCTCCTAAGCTCTTCAGTGAACAGGTACTGATAGAAAGAAACAAGAATATTATCCACTAAGTTTCTCTATCGGACATCACACCTCAATCTCAGTGATGGCTGACTGAGAAATGCTTGAATAATAGTTGTTTCTCAAGTTTTCCTTTAAAATTTTTGCGCGGGAAATCGGCGCAGTGGGCCAAAATTGATTCCTTAGCGCATGCTCGATGTTTTACCACTGTAGCTGTATTGTGGTCTCGTAAAAAAAAATTGCCCTCAGGGGCTATGAAAACGGGTGAAATGCATCAGTTAGGAGAATAGGCTTTTCAAGTACAATATGGGCGCTAGCTGGCGTCGCGCGTCAAATTTGAACGTACAGAGACAAAAAGAAATGAAGTTTTTAATTTTTGATCGGTCACTTCTGTCATTTGAAATAGCACGTTTCATTTCAAATATTACTGTTTCAGGCAGTTGAACATCAAAGACGCATTTGTGAGGCCGCACGTACTTTAAACTGCGAGAGTGAAGAACCTCAGTGAAAACAGCTGGAAGATGACGGACGTCATTAAGGAACATCTGTTTAGTTGGAAGTTTTGTTTAATTAGAAACCGTCTGTCGCTTAAAATAAAGTGAAATTCTTAGTTTAAACAGCTTGCCGTCTGAACTGTTTTTGCAAATTTTAGAAACAGCACAAGTTCCGAAAATTCCTTCCATTCAGCTTCAGTAAAATACCTCCTTCGCCAGCGAAAATATTTGAAAGTGATCCTAAATCGAGAGGACAGAAAATGTTCTCTGTCCAAGTTAACAAAAGAAACTTACATTTTCTTTTCAACCCATTAAATTAAAGCTCGAGATCGTAGGACTGCGCTTAAAATTCGAGATTTCCAACTATTTACAATGTGTGTGCATCATTAACAGCACAATCCTAAAAATAATTAATTCAAGGAGTGGCAGTTTTAGAGTCTGGGACCGAGCAGTTACTCAGGGATCTCCATGGTTCGTCTCCTTCCAGTTCCACTGTACTTACCTGAAAATAAATGAACAAGTCCAATCAATCAATCAATCAATCAATCAATTAGTGATAAAATAAATTAGAAAAAAGTGCTGCCTTATAACAATCAATATATAAATTAATTCCATGCGAATTAAACGAAATTAACATCCAAATTCTATTTTGGGTAAACTGGGGTCCTTCTGCGCAAATGACGTAATGAATTCCCGATCCAAACTAAAAGCCTATATTTTGTCACAGATTATTTACATGGGCTCAAAACTGTTTCGTACATCATTAGACCAAGTGAAAGAAAATGTTTGAGACAAGTTAAAATGGGGAAAACAGTGAGGATTGAAATGGAAAGAAAGTCCAAGAGAACCTAACTATAGTAGGTTTTATTTGGGCCTCTTCAGAAGAGGATACCACGAATGAAGGCCGAGAAAACGCTTATGAATGAATCGCGAAATTTGCATTCTTTATGACCAAGACGAAGTGGAGGACCATAAATATGCAAAAAAAAAAAAAGAACGAAGCTAATACCCAGCTATCTTCACCGAACAAGCCTGGTCAATAACGGATTTACTGTTTAAGAAAAAGATTTCACTTTATCAAGAATCAAGAATGACTTGTTTACTACGAGAGCCAGGAAAGAAAGCCAACTGTGTTTGTAGCAAAATAAAGCCACTAGAATCATCTATATTTTCTTTGTTTTGACTGTCCTCTAGCTCTCTTTACTTCTCTATACAAGAATTGCAAAGTTAGTACTGACTCAATTTTTTTTCTTACCCGGGATCAAAGCGGGCAATCCTAAGCAGGCAAGATGGGCCCATCATGCCCGCTCGAGTGTCCAATCACAACACAGGATTCGCTTCATATCGCCCGTGGGCGCTGCCAGCGATATACTAACAGAACTTATTATCCAACTACACTCCAGTGGTGTCTCGCGTGCAAGCGATGTAGCGCGTCTGGTTTAAACTGAAGATATCTAAACCACTATATCAAATTAAAGCTTATAGGACTGGCTGTCAGACTATACCAAAAATTTTGAAAAAAATTAAATGTCGAGTGTTTCACAACTTCTAAATGCGAGCGCCCGAATCACCTTTTAAGAACTACAAGTCAAAAGGAATTTGTTCGAATGCTCTCAAATTTTGACAGTAGCTAGTTAACATAAACGTGTCTCTGAATTTTTTATTTCTAAATACTTTTTTATCAAGAGTGAATTTGTACGATCACTCCACATTTTTTTAATCCTATTTCAAAAATGTTCTGTAGCTTTTCACTGAAATTGAATATGGCAAATCACAGACACGTTATTTTAGCGCTTTGGCCCCGGAAACGGAGGAGCACATTAGATAAGCGCAAAACAAAATTCGCTTTAATATGTAACGTTCAAAAGGTGATTCGAACGCTCGCATTTAGAAGTCGTGAAAAATTCGACGATTAATTTTTTTTCAAAATTTTTGGTAGAGTCTGATAGCCAGTCCTATAAGCTTTAATTTGATATGGAGTTTAGATATCTACAGTTTAAATCGGACGCGCTACATCGCTTGCACGCGAGACACCCCTGAAGGTGCACGGTAACCTTAAGTGTTAAAAGCAGAGCTACTTCTCACATGAATGACAAACTGTGGTTACTGTAACATGTGATGCGCAGAGACCATTTAGTGAGGTGCAGCACTGTTTTTATTGGTAAAACTACATAATCAAGATTAAATGCAGTTGTTTTCTGATTTCCTGTAATCTATGGTAAGATTTCTGCATGGCCCTATACTACCTTACTGCACCTATCGATGGGTTGTCCCAGGGTAGAGGTGGGGGGGGGGGGGGTGGGTTGGTTTGCAGCCTCCCGCCTCTTGGTTAGGGATTTTGACATTTATGCACTGCCTTACTGCCATCTCCCACCCCTAATCCTGGGAAAGCCATTGATGAGTACATATTTCCAACTTCAACAAGATGTAATTTTATTAAGACAATAATACTGTATTGTACATGTAGCTACACGTGACATTAACAATATTACCTTACCCTAGATCCACGATCTTTTAGCCACTGAAACTCGTCCTGGATTTCAAAACCGTGCACCTTCAGGTGGCTGGGACCTTTCTTTTTTTTGGGCTCGCTGAATAACCATCTAAACAGCCTCGAGATAATACTAATTGAAGACAAACCTCGCAAGACCACGCTGGAGTATGGGCTGCACGCGGCAAACGTGACGCCCTTGGCCAAGCGACTCACTTATATACTTTGTTACTTAAGTTAAACAGAAGTAAGTAAAGCTTTATTCACACAGGGTAGCCCATTCAGCTCTAAGGCTGGTATCCATAGGGGTCCTGTTTCTTAAAAAGAATTTAAATCAAGATTTTTAATTACATATATATATATATGTATATATATGACTACAATTCTAAAACTACATTTACAGCCTAAGACTACAAAGCCAAAACACAATTAAGACCTAAAATAGTAGATAAAATATCAAAGCTAAGATGAAAAGAAGTGTCTTGCTCGGTGGCAGAACGTTTGAATGTTTTCACTCTTCACAATGTTTAAAGGGAGTTTATTAAAAATTTCTGCGCCAGCAAAAAGAAAGGAGTCATCCTCGGTGTAAAAACCTGACGAGGTTTTCTTTGTTTCATAAGGTATATTTTTGCTGTGCGCTATTGTTTTTAATGTTTTGTTGTCTTTGTTTTACGTCACTCGTGACCTTTACAGGTTTTTACACCGAGGATGAACTAAAGAATGGTCCTTTTCCCAACATTTTGTTTTACTTTTGGTAGGGATAGCCTCATACTTTGCCTCGTGGAATAGTTGTGAATATTCGAAAATCTGGTAAAATATGATGAAAAGTAACTAGGAACTAATCAGTGAAGACAGAGAAAAGCAAGTTTAGCCTTGTGGTAATAGCGTCTACTGGAAAGGCAATATTGGTTGTACATGGCGGCGACAGGGTTGGTTGGTATCTCGGCAGTTGTCTACTTAACTTCTTTGCTTTATTATCCCAGTAAACCGGCGTAAAATGTTTCGACATGGTAGTCTTGCTTGGTACAGAACCTTTGGAAGGATTAAACGAGTGCTGGAAAAGCGACTCCACGGGACAATTAGCTAAAACTGCGCTGAATGAGTTTGCAGCTCGAGCAGTCAACATGGCGGGCAACCATAAAGTCAAACTCTCAAAGCACACCACCTCTGCTTTAGCCTATTACCTATGCTTATCGCTACTCTTGTCCAGTGCTAATGTTGAGCGAAACCCTGGTCCTGAATCAATTTCTCAAAATAGAAATTACAAGTTGAGTACGGTCAAAGGACTAAGAATTTGTCATTTGAATGTGCGAAGTTTTGTCAACAAGATCGATGAGATGCGGATTTTTTGCGAGACCCACCCACCGCACGTTCTATCCCTGGACGAAACTTAGCTAGATTCACCAATGAGTGACAGTGAAATTCAGCTTCCCGGCTACTCACTTGTACGAAGAGACAAAACCCGCCGAAATGGTGGTGTTCTCATCTACGTTTCCTCGAACCTCGATTACAAGGTTATTCAAGAATTTGAAAATGATCAACTGGATATTCAATGTCTTTGGATGGAAATAACACCTCCAAAATCTAAAGGCTTTATTTTCTGTTCCTGCTACCGCCCGCCGAATGTGGATGACGTAACGACTTACGTTGAGGGCTTGAGAAACATGTTAACAGTAATGGCTGATCAGGAAAGGGAAACTCTCATTAACGGTGATCTGAATTTCGATCTGAAACAGTCGACCAAACCCGCATCTACAAAAAGCGCTTTATTAACATGACGAAAGAGTTTACTCTGTGGCAGATTATTCACAATTTCCCTCGCATAACTGAAAATTCAAAGACTCTGATAGATTTATTTTTTACCAGTCGTCCGGATCTATATGTCTCGGGGGTAATACCAGTTGGCTTTAGTGATCACTCTGCGACATATGCCGTCCGTAAACTACATCGTTTAAAACCGCCTCCCCCGAGGATAATTGACACCCGGAGTTTCAAGCGTTTCAATCGTGATGCTTTCATTGAAGATCTAAATAAAGTTCCGTGGTCATTGATAAATTCCTTCGCAGACTCCCATGCCCCAAGAATCCGTGTGCGAGTCAGGGGACATAAGGTACCGTGGCTGACATGCGAGGTGAAACAACTAATGAATGAAAGAGATCACTTTCATAATCTGGCATTGAGGACAAACAATGACCTTCACTAGAGCTCTTACAAGTGCTTACGAAATGCTGTGACTTTGAAGCTCAGAAAAGAGAAACAAAGATATTGTTATGAACAATTCCGGGAGACAAGAGGAGATTCCCGTGGGACCTGGAAAAACCTAAAACAACTACTCGGAAGTGGCTCAAAGAGTAACAGCGCTGATGCTCGTACGGCAAATGAAGCAAATTAAAGACAAGTGTAACACTTTTAGTCGCTTCTTTGTCTCTTATGTCGAAGATTTAAGGTGGATCCACCGATCTAGCGCGCGATCTTTTTCCAAATGGCTGCCGCAAATTGATCGTCCAGAAAAATTTAATCTACGAAAGATCACTGTATCAGAGGTTAGTAAGGCTCTTAAAGATTTAAAATCGAAGAAAGCGACAGGTGTTGATGGTATTCCATCTCGTCTACTAAAGGACGGATCAGACGCCCTGGCTTCTCCATTGTCGGTCATTTTCAATTTAACTATCCAACAAAACGTTATCCCTGCTGAATGGAAAGAAGGGAAGGTGACCCCTCTGCATAAATCAGGTTCAAAAGATGACCCTAAAAACTACCGCTCCATATCCGTATTACCAGTAGTAACTAAAGTCCTAGAACGTTTAATCCACACGCAACTTGCAAGTTTTTTTGACGATCATAACTTGCTCTGTAAATAACAATCCGGTTTTAGAAGAATGCACTCAACTGAGACGGCTGTATCTTATTCCACCGACGAGATTCTCATGAATATGGATAAGGGCTTAGCGACTGGTTCTGTGTTTAATGACCTGGCAAAGGCTTTCGACGCAGTTGACCATGACATTTTGCTTAGAAAATTATACTATTATGGTATATGTAACGAAAGCCTTCCATCGGTTAAGAACTACTTCACGGGAAGAAAGCAGTTCGTGCACATTGATTCTCAATAATCTGAAGAGCTTGCCATATCTTCTGGAGTGCCGCAAGGGTCCATCCTCGGACCTTGTCATTCATTGTCTACATTAATGATTTACCCCGTTGTGTTAAACACTGTTCTGTGAATATGTACGCTGACGACACAGTTTTATATCTTGCTGGCCGAACAGTAGACAATCTAACTTTTTACATTAACCAAGATCTTCAGTAAAGGCTGATAGTTTCGAAAGAAACTGTTTGGGGCTGCGTCTGTGGCAGTAACGAAATAATTTGGATATATCAACAAAGTTGAAATGGTAAATTAGCCACCGTAATGATTACAAAAGCTGACGTTTCGAGCGTTAGCCCTTCGTCGGAGCAAATAACCAAATAATTTGGATATATCGCTCCGACGAAGGGCTAACGCTCGAAACGTCAGCTTTTGTAATCATTACGGTGGCTAATTTACCATTTCAACTTTGTTGATATATCCAAGATCTTCAGTGTCTATCTGAATGGCTAGAAGACAACACTCTTGTTCTCAATGCTTCAAAAACTAAGTGTGTAGTATTTACATCTCGAAGGCATAAGAGCGCGATTGTATTTTAAATCTTAATCTTCTCGGAAATTCCATATCTTGCGAAACTACTTTTAAATACCTAGGCGTGGTATTCAACAATTTTCGACTTGGATGGCTCACGTGGACTATGAGTGTAAAAAGGTGGCGTCGACAGTTAGTCATTCTGGGCCGTATTAGAAGTTTCGTCACAAAAGAGGCACCAACACTTGTTCATAATGCTTTAATTCTCCCCTTATTTGATTACTGTGTCATTGCCTGGAGTAACCTTCTACAACAAGATATAGATCGACTACCGCGCTTACAAAAAGATAAGAAGTATAACTTTGTGCTGTGCAATTCCATCTGCTTTGTTTTGCGATCGCAGTAGAGATATGCAAAAAAACGATCAATCCATCTGAACATTTGGATGCTTGTCCATCTTTAATCGGTGAGCGCGAACCCTAAACCTGTTCAGCAGTTATGGTCATTACGATAGTCGATAGTTACGCTGTGTGGTAGACCTGAAACTTCTCCAGCGGAAATAAGATGGTGACGGCGTAGAATTCGCCTCAGTTTTCTTTTAATAGGTAAATAAGCTCATTTTATTTTTAGGATTTTTTTTCTTAATCCTCTGGCTGTAAGTTGGCGGCTACTCGCAACCTGCACTAAAGATCCGGTCATTCTTTATATCCTGGATGGGGTAGGGGGATGGGATGGAATGGGAAGATTCTAGTTGTGTCAAAATAAAATATATCAAATCCTCCCCCCCCCCCCTTGTGTGTTTAGTATCACTATGACCCCCCTTCATTGGCAGTCAATTTGCTAAGTATCCTCCTTCATACTCTGTTAGCGACGACTGATCGCCGTTCCGTTTCCCTTGAAAACCAACCGATCCCCCAGAATCCTCCAACTGCCCCCCTTCCCCCCCCCCCCATTCCGCCACGACTCCCTCCCAGGCAACAAATAAGGACTGGTCCCCGATAACATAAAAAAGAATACAAGTATGGTAAACGTTTTATCGTTTCGTGCAAAAGAATTTTGAGCATACGGAGTTATTGCCTCTATTTCTAACATCTTGGGTCTCGAACAGTTGACTAATGACTAACTAAAAAAGGTAAATTTCAGCTCCGGGGCGAAGACCAGCTTGGCGCTTTAATTGAAGGTACATACCACTGATCACTATCACTTCATACACATGTTAACGTTAAGTTCTTATAGCTTTTTGTACCAAGTTCATGATAGATTGACAGAATCTATCAGAGAATTGTTTCTCCGTATTGAAAGGTTTTGCCAATAAAAGTCACCAGCTATCTGTTGATTTTCCTCACTACCTTTTTAAATATTTATCATGAACTTCCCCCTATGATAGTAGGTATCTACTTAAAATAACATGCCAAACATTTTGTGGACACTTCGGGGATCTTTTCCTCGCAATTTATTTATGCAGATTAGGATCAGTATGGCAGGGCTTTGAATTCATTCAAATGTTATTCAACGATAAAAAAAAAAAAAAAAAAAAAAAAAAAAAGAGAATATATTAAGAGGGAA
This sequence comes from Stylophora pistillata, assembly GCF_964205215.1. NCBI lineage: Eukaryota > Metazoa > Cnidaria > Anthozoa > Scleractinia > Pocilloporidae > Stylophora > Stylophora pistillata. The sequence goes on from NC_142524.1 coordinate 24,500,028, forward strand.
TCAGGGCGCGCGTAACTGGCATTTTTCAAAGGAAAGGAGGGTTATGACCTGCGGGCAGACCTATTGCATGACACACGAGGCCCTCTGCACCCTACCTCTCAAGATGTGCACCCTACCCCTCAAGGTGTTAAGTCCCACTTGATTATACTTATGTACGCAGGTGGCACAGCTAGATTAAGCTTTATTGTCAAATAACACACCACAGAGACCTGTTCGAGGATCCAACCCGTCGGTGCCTTTCGATGAGGCCATCACTGAGGGAGGCTGTCGTTTCACTCACTACCAGGATCATCAGAAGTGACCACATTCAAAGTTTCCTCACAGTTGAATAAGTATTTAATAAATAGATTCCTTATTGCCGTGGGTCTATTCAGAGAAAGACTAATCACAAAGAAGTGGCACACGAGGAGCAGCCGAGTGTGTCAATAATGTTCTTACCACTATTTATTTCACGAAATAAAGAAGCAAAAAAGTTTTTGTCATCTATGCTTCTATCCTCCAATACACTCTTTTCTTCAAATAAGGACAGCCAGGCTGAGATTAGCCAAAATTTTAAGAACATAGTAAAAACATATCCAGGCCGAGAACTTCCTTTATTTTCCTCTTTTATTTTATGAGAAGTATAATAAATATATCTCATTAGACGTTTTGTTGAGTAGTATCGCTGAGTATTTTTACGAGTTGTGCCGTATTATGACGAGCCCGTAGGGCGAGTCAAAATACAAACAAAGAGTAAAAATACTCAGCGATACTACACAACCAAACGTCTAATAAGAGATTTATTATCCAGCACGCCAAATTGTTATTTCAGTGCGGGCGAATTTAGGGGATATTTCTGGAGTACAAATATCGCGTGATATTTGTACCCTACGAAGCACAATTGGATAATAAAAGGTAAAAGAAAAGTAACAGTATGATCTAACAGGACAACTGTTTGTTATATAATTCAAAATAACGGTATATAGACATAATAAAGCCCACCAATCTATTTCATTTTAATTAGTCGCGCGCATGGGGATTAAAGCCGCACGGGAAATGTATTGGTGGGGATCGATGGAGCCATAGTAAAAACGAAAAAAGCCGGCAAGGCTGTTCCATTGAAAATAATTTCTGAATTTTGGATGATTCGTTTAATTAACATAATCGGCTTAAATCCTCCGCCATTTCTGGGTGTTGCAACAGCAGATGGGTTTGAGCACTGTTCGGTTTCTTTTGATTTCTGCCTTCATATATTAGTCATTTGAAGATGAAACAACCTGCAACATATATATTTTTTCTCGACGGCAAAAAGTCAACATATTGTAATAAATTAACGTAATAGTTACGTGTTTATTCTAAGCATGATGGAAATTAAAGAATACAGAAAGACATTGACATATAGAACTATATATAATAATACATATTTTAGTATGTTTAAATGAGAATGGCACATATAAAGCAATTGTAGTTAAGCCACAAAATTAAACTTTCAATTAAGGAAGTCTAACGACGCTCTACGAAGAACACAGTTTTTACCTAGAGTTGATTATTTTAAGGTTCGTGTACTATTCTCAGCATTGAAAACTAGTTCCTTTCAGTTGAATAGAAGGCACCGCTTACGCCAGCTTTTTAAAGGTATTTAAATATCTTTCTCTCCAAAGTAAAAGAACCTTCCTTTTGTCGTATATGCAATTTCATACATGGCTTAAATAATTGCATATTCCATATGCTGATATCAAAAGTAAAGATCTTTTCTTTTAATCACCTTCGGACTTGATCAGTTGATTATAAGAAAATGTGGTCATTTTACTGCTGTTGCAAGTTTTAAGTTTTAGCTTGTCAAACACTATACCAAAAGCCCATGGGTCGAGACACAGGCTGGCCTCTCTAATGTAAATGTATACAAAGTCTAAAAAGAAACACACATATTATTATCTCTTTGTCGGACACTGTGGCACTGTTTTCGGGCCAAGATAAAAATTTTAGCCGTTTAGCCCGCTCACACGCTCGCATTTTCAGACTCTTTAATTTTATCGTAATTTTTCTCAGTTTTTAATGTCTCCATGTACTCCAAAGTGAAAATAATAGTAATATAGTATATGCTATTGGTTATAAATATGTTTTAGACCCCTCTCAGATAGAGTCATTTAATCCTCGCTTAGAGGCTCCGGCTAAAATGACTCTGAATCGGCCCCAAAACATAATTAGACCTTCTGTTAACGGCTTTTTTCCCTTTGATCTAAACACATTGACGCAATTAATCTCCAAGAATATCTCGTCTGGATATTTGAACCTCCGTTAAAGTTAAAGATTTTTTAATGAGCGCCTGAAAAGTAGTAACAAAGGCCAAGGGATCTTAAGTAAAGTAGCTCTCGTAAACCTGTTTACGAAAATGTCTCTTTTTAAATTTAAAATGTGTTAAAAACGTACCAAAGAAGCAAAAATAATAACGACAAAAAAATGAATGCTTCTTGACAACAGCAGGTGCTGATAACAAACTGAATGTGCTTTTGTCTCTCCATCAGGCAGAAATTAGATTAATTACGTCAATAAAACTCCTCGGGAACATCAGTTGTTCCGACGAAAGAATAATATTCTGAGAACAAGGCCAGATGAGCCAGCTATACGGGCTCAGAAGCTGCTGTATTAGTCGTCTGCGAGGTATTGATGAAGAATTCCTCCGATGTCGTCAGTGAACACGCCAAGAGTGGCTGTGAAAAGTCAGGAAACTATATTTTTTAAATCCAACATGTTGCTTGTCTGTTCCGGCACATATGGTATCGTGAATCATTCATTTCATTTCATTTTTACGCGTTTATGGAGGAAGGAGGGATCTGTAGAATAAGTATACAGTTAAAAGGCGTCACTCGTCTTCAATGAATTCTTCCTGGTCTTTAATTGGTTGTTTAAGAGACTTTTATAACGAAAATAAACTGCACTGGTCTTGACAGTGCTCACAAACAGAGTGAAAAAAGAGGGGGCTGAATTTTCACATGTACAGCCCCTCCCGCCGAATCCTGCTACAAACCTTTCTAATTTCGACATGTGTATCGACGCTCAGCTTAATAAGGCGATAGAAAGTATAAGCCGGCCGGGTCGAATGTAGCTAGTAATTCAATAATACAGAACATAAAAATCCATTAGTAACAGACCGCGCGCCGGAGAGTTCAATTAAATTTTATTTACCGTTTGACTTGTACTAAATTTAGAAGTCGATAAATGCCAAAACTAAGAAATATAAACCCCTCGTTAAAGCGATCGATCTAACAGTTACGTCGCTCTAGGCAAAGGTTACACATTGATTAGCATCCGCTGTTTTTCACCATGAATAAGCTGTCAAAATCTTTGGGTTTTCTGTGCCTCATGGCTACAGTTTTATTGCAGACATTTTTTCAGGATAGTGAAGCTGCCATACCTGTTCTACCATGCCAAGGGAGATCGCCTTATTGTCCTACACATAAGCCCTTTTCACTGAGCCGGGAAAAGAAGGTAACTCAAGCATTAACATTCGTTTAAGCACTTCAAATTGGCAAAGCGTGAGCTGAACATTTTTAATTTCTCTACGACAAAAAAAAAAATTTGAGCACATGTATTTCTGGTAACAGCCGGAGCTGAATAGAATTATAATCTTCAGTTAGGACAAAAGTAAAAGGACTAAATCATCTTGGTCCTGGTGATATACCTCAGTCAACTTTCTTTCTTATTTTCCGCCTTAAAGAATAATCCTAGTTCTCAAAACTCATTCAGAGTAGGGATTAAGGTTTGGATCTGTTTGGTTTAAAAACTGACTGCGATGTCCCTTAACCTGTTACCGCTCGAGGTGATCAATCGGAAATTAGGATTTTCTTGCAATTCTCCTAAACTCTTCAGTGAACAGGTAGTGAATAGAAAGAAACAAGAATATTATCCACTAAGTTTCTCTATAGGACATCATACCTCAATCTCCGTGATGGCTGACTGAGAAATGCTTGAATAATAGTTGTTTCTCAAGTTTTCCTTTAAAATTTTTGCGCGGGAAATCGGCGCAGTGGGCCAAAATTGATTCCTTGGCGCATGCTCGATGTTTTACCACTGTAGCTGTATTGTGGTCTCGTAAAAAAAAATTGCCCTCAGGGGCTATGAAAACGGGTGAAATGCAAAATGTTTAACCATCAGTTAGAATAGGCTTTTCAAGTACAATCTGGGCGCTAGCTGGCGTCGCGCGTCAAATTTGAATGTACAGAGACAAAAAGAAATGAAGTTTTTAATTTTTGATCGGTCACTTCTGTCATTTGAAATAGCACGTTTCATTTCAAATATTACTCTTTCAGGCAGTTGAACATCAAAGACGCATTTGTGAGGCCGCACGTACTTTAAACTGCGAGAGTGAAGAACCTCAGTGAAAACAGCTGGAAGATGACGGACGCCATTAAGGAACACCTGTTTAGTTGGAAGTTTTGTTTAATTAGAAACCCTCTGTCGCTTAAAATAAAGTGAAATGCTTAGTTTAAACAGCTTGCCGTCTGAACTGTTTTTTACAAATTTTAGAAACCGCACAAGTTCTGAAAATTTCAATCATTTAGCTTCAGTAAAATACCTCCTTCGCTAGCGAAAATAGTTGAAAGTGATCCTAAATCTAGAGGACAGAAAATGTTCTCTGTCCAAGTTAACAAAAGAAACTTACATTTTCGCTTCAACCCATTAAATTAAAGCTCGAGATCGTAGGACTGCGCGTAAAATTCGAGATTTCCAACTATTTACAATGTGTGTGCATCATTAACAGCACAATCCTAAAAATAATTAATTCAAGGAGTGGCAGTTTTAGAGTCTGGGACCGAGCAGTTACTCAGGGATCTTCATGGTTCGTCTCCTTCCAGTTCCACTGTACCCACCTGAAAATCAATGAACAAGTCCAATCAATCAATCAGTCAATCAATCAATTAGTGATAAAATAAATTAGAAAAAAATGCTGCCTTATATCAATCAATATATAAATTAATTCCATGCGAATTAAACGAAATTAACATCCAAATTCTATTTTGGGTAAACTGGGGTCCTTCTGCGCAAATGACGTGATTAATTCCCGATCCAAACTAAAAGCCTATATTTTGTCACAGATTATTTATATGGGCTCAAAACTGTTTCGTACATCATTACAGCAAGTGAAAGAAAATGTTTGAGACAAGTTAAAATGGGGAAACCAGTGAGTATTGAGGATTGAAATGGAAAGAAAGCCCAAGAGAACCTAAATATAGTAGGTTTTATTTGTAGAACCTCTTCAAAAGAGGATACCACGAATGAAGCCCGGGAAAACGCTCATGAATGAATCGGGAAATTTGCAGTTTTTATGGACCGAGACGAAGTGGAGGTCCATAAATATGCAAAGAACAAGAACGAAGCTAATACCCAGCTATCTTCACTGAACAAGCCTGGTCAATAACGGATTTACTGTTACAGAAAAAAAATTTACTTTATCAAGAATCAAGAATGACTTGTTTACAACGAGAGCCAGGAAAGAAAGCCAACTGAGTTTGTAGCACAATAAAGCCACTAGAATCGTCTATATTTTCTTTGTTTTGACTGTCCTCTAGCGATTTTTTCTTCTCCATACAAGAATTGCAAAGTTAGTACTGCTTCAAGTTTGTTTTTGCCCGGGATCAAAGCGGGCAATCCCAAGGAGGCAAGTTGGGCCCATCATGCCCGCTCGAGTGTCCAATCAGAACACAAGATTCGCTTCATATCGCCCGCGGGCGCTTCCAGCGATATACTAACAGAACTTACTATCCCACTACACCTAGACGAGTACAAATAAAGCCTTAGACGAGTACAAATATCACGCGGTATTTGTACTCGTCTATTGTAGTACCGGTTAAACAAGTTTTCTCGTATCGCGCAAGGGAAGAATTGGATTGTAGTTACGAAAAAAAAAAAAAAAATGGCGGACAATTTGAATCATACTTCCGACGACGGAGTCAGAGTGGCTGGTAAATATAGATCCAAGTTCATTAGATGAATCGAACGAAGAAAAACAGCTTGAAGGCCAGAAAATTTCTTCATTTAATGAAGAAAATAGAAACAGCAGCACAACAACGCGCCAATTCCGTTCCGCCTCGCATACTTCTGTCACGCACTCCCCGTAAATATACATCCGCGAAATTCGCCCTCACTGCAATAACAGTTTGGCGTGTTGGATAATAAATAACTTATTAGACGTTTTGTTGTGTAGCATCGCTGAGTATTTTTACTTGTTATTTGTATTTTGACTCGCCCTACAGGCTCGTCAAAATACGGCACAACTCGTAAAAATACTCAGCGATACTACACAATAAAACGTCTAATAAGATATATTCATTATTCAACTACACTCCGCTGAGTACAAATAACGCCCGAGATGAGTGCAAATATCACGCGGTATTTGTATCCAGAGAACGGGATAGACAGGTTTTTTTCGCATCGCGCGAGCGACGAATTGGACTGAAGTTTCAAAACTAATGGCGGACAATTCAAATTAATTTCTTGACGACGAAGAGTCGGAATGGCTGGCGAATATTGATCTAAGTTTATTTAATAAAACAAACGAAGAAAATCAGTTAGACGACAATGAAATTTCGTCATTTATTGAAGAAAATAGTAAGAGCAACATAACGCGCCAATTCGTTCGCTTGGCATACTTCTGTCACGCACTCCCTATGTGGCGTGTTGGATAAAAAATACCTTATTTGATGTTTTGGTGGGTTGTATCGCTGAGTATTTTTCCTCGTTATTTGTATTTTGACTCGCCCTACGGCACAACTCTTAAAAATACTCAGCGTTACTACACAACAAAACGTCTAATAAGATCTATGTACTGGAAGAGGCAAAACCGATGCAATACAACTGCAATACATGAACTATCTTACCAGTCTCTGACAAGTGGCAGATATTGTGCCAGATATAGTTCTACCAGACGTGCTGGATCAGCGATCCACACTTCATTCAAACAGTTCACCATGGCAATAACAATAAGGTAAGCGCATCGTTCTGTTTTCATGGTCGTTGGAGGAAGTACTAGATCCCTATGAGTCTATTAAGTGGAGCAAAATTGAAATTTTAGCTTGCAACGGCGCGGGACAGACTTTCTTTAGAATATAGAAAACAAGGAGGATTTTATGTCATTGCGCAAGGCTGTGCCCGAAGGAAAATTGAATGGAGCCCAATGCTCTGAAACTGTGAAATCCAGGGTGCCCGGCATATGCTTTGTGTGAAAAAAAGTAAAAATCATGGGTCGCCCAAGAGGAAAAGTAAAACGCCAGGGGCCACCGGGCGCTGCTAGACCACAGCCTTGTCGCGACTTCGTTTCCTAGAGCGTTTTTCGAATCAATGACGAAATACCAAAACCAAAGTAAACAAAACGGCCAATCAGAGGTGAACTATGAGAGTAGTTCCTTCTTTTCGCCAAAGCCCGTCGCGCATGAGAAAAAAATAGGCAGTTAAGGCTGCATATGGCTACTGCTGCCGCATCCCACATCTTTATGAGTCAGGATTGTTCCACAAAGGAAAGATGATTCAAGACACTTAAAAACCAATGGTAACAAATAATCATATCAATATGATACTAGTGACAGTAATAATAATAATAATAATAATAATAATAATTATAATAATAATAATAATAATAATAATGATAATAATAATAATTAAAACAAGTTTAAAAAGTCTCTGGCTGAGAGAAAAGTCTTGAATCTCTTCGGTATTAACAACTGTTCTACAGAGTAGCAGAATTCATCTTATGTCTACATTATTTTGCTTCAGCTTCATTAAGCAGAACAGCAAATAAATTGACGATACATGATCGACCTCCTTAATAATAAAAATAATAATAATAATGATAATTATAATAGTATTAAAAAATAATAATAACAATAGGTGAACAATAATGATCTCTTCTGGGGCTAGCTCAAGGACCTCTCTGTTCCTCTATCTATTATCTATTCTCTATGCTCCAATAATGATTAAAGTAGGCTTCTATTAATTTTAACTTTGATTTTGCTAGTTTATTATAAATCATTTTCTTATTTCATTGCAATTCAATTTTTTTGAGACTTGTTTCATACAACAAGGCACTCCACGTTGTGGATTATTCCACCATTCCACCGTTCCACCGTTGAATAGGGTCACTGTAAACTCAATGTGTCGTATTTCGGACCTTGCTCGCTTCACAAATTTTGCGGCTCTTTTGAGTATTTGTCGCTGATTGAAATGGTAAAGTGTTCCCTTTTCGAATAGGAAAATTTTCTTCAAATTTTCTACGATGTGCAGATCAAACCATTTAGATATTTCTGAGAGGAAAAGTCTTTTATTCAATTTCGTGCCGGAGACGCCACTGTGAAATTATTTTGAAATGATTATCATCTTCTGTGTTGTCAGAGCAGGAATTGAAAAAATTATACCTCCGGATTTACTGGGCATAATTCGCTGATCCGAACGTTTAAATAATATCTTTTCCCTTTAAGTTCGCTCGATGCTCCGATCACACCTTTTAAGACATTTCTGCGAGGTAAAGCTTTGTTTTTTCAAGCGCCATCCTGAAATAATTGTGAGATGCTTATCTTTGTATAAAGTAGTCCGAAACAAAGAATACGTAGCATCAGGAAACTGTACGATAACATACTAATTCCGAGTAACATTCGAAGCGATCCGAAGAAATCGTCAGCAAGCGTTGAGCGACCGAAGATGTCCCGAAACAGACAAACCCAAGAGTGAGGAATATCGAGTAGAACTCGGCAGACTTCGCTTTAGGGCGAGGAGGTCGCTCGTATTCTATCGTTACACTAACTCAACAGGACAACGCTATGGTTTCACCTCGATAGGAGGCTGCAGCTATAAATATGAAGGCTAGCGCGCCTCATGATACTCTCAGAGGGAGGCGCACGAAAAGTGGGAGCCTCCCGCGACGCGCAAGCCATCGAAAAGGAGACCGGGACTGCTCTAATCTGAAGCAGAGCCGAGGAACAAAATTTAACACGTGCGCTCAAAATCTGCTTCATAACAACTCGCATATAGCTGGCAGTTTGCTTAAGTTTTGCTTTGAGTTCTCAGAATACCCGGTCACTCATTTACATGTCATTATATAAGAATAACGTCTATTGTGTTATACCTTTTTCTTCAAAGCCTCCCGACATATGTAAATGTGTGTACGGGTATTCTGAAGTTGCTCCCTCAGTGGTTCTTGTGGTCCCATTCCTCAGCTCTGCTTCAGACTTTTCCTTTTTCCTTCTTCGGTGGCTTGCACGTCGTGCGAGGCGCCCACTTTTCGTGCGCCTCCCTCCGAAAGCTCCATTAGGCGCGCTAGCCACGGCAAACTTACTCTTCCCTTGGTTTCGTTAGTTACATCTTCCTCGCGCAATACTTTATAACAAATAACCTCATCAAAGTTAGATTTCATCAACATACCTTCAGGTTCTCTCGATATGCATTTCGGAAGAGGTTTGTATATGTTACGCCAGGGCATACCATTGTAACACCGACATTCTTATCATAGACTTCCATACGTAAAGTGTTGAAATAACCCTGTGTAAATAATAAATTGTCTGTTTCCTATCTTATTTAAGAATTTTGGTTCTATTTGTGTGGGTTCTTGATTAAGCTTGTTCGATCAAGATGGCTGGATATTGGCCGAATGTTTTGAGTTTTTAGAGCAAGTCGAGGTCTATAGAAAAGCAGAAAAAGAACGATGCTAATATCCAGCCATCTTAACCGTACAAGCTTGGTCAATAAAGGATTTATTATGATGGAAAAACATTTCGCTTTTAAAAGAATCAATTTGGAGAGCTGTGAAACATAGCCAACTGTGTGTGTGGCCCAATCAACCCACAAGGCTCGATTATGTTCCCTTTGTTTTGATTGTCTTCTGCCGCTTGCGACTTCATCACCTACATTACATACATACATACATACGTTAATTGACCACTCCCTCATAGGGCTTTTCAGGGCCATTCTTACAACACTGTAATCAAACTCCCCTTGTGCACTCATTTGATAACCCGATTTTGAAATCACGCTTATGATTTCCAGCCACTCAGTTCAGTTACCATCATAGCATCATCAATTACACAAAAAGTGCAATGTTATTTCAAGTCAATTACCTGAAGTGCATGTTTGGAAGCTGAATACGCAGCCACAAAAGGTGCTGGTGCTGCAGAATTAATCAATGAATTGACATTGTGTTTGGTGTAAATTGTTTTACCCAAATAGTAGAGGAAAAATATTTTATCACTGTGTGAATGCCTTATATTTTATAAAAGTCATGCAAAATATAAGGAAATTTCAAAATGTAAACACCTGTCCACATCCAACTGTACAAATTGGGAAGACAGTATTGGTAAAATATTTATGATATCTCTTCAGAATATCTGATGGGTTTTTGACACCATTTCTAATGCCCCAGAATGGCTTCAAAAATCTGTCACACAAATCAAAAACAAACTGAGACAAAAATGGACCTAAAACTCTAAGTCAGAGCAATTTGCAAATTAATTTTAAGCTTCAACATCCCCCCTGGGGCAGTTTGACACCAGAGGGGTGGGGAATTTGAAGTGTGAAGCCCATCCAGTGTTTTATCTTTTACTATGGAGGTGTTTGTTAAGGTTAAGAGTTCACGTTATTTTTTGGAAAAAAAAAAGGGTCTACAAGAAAGTCAGGGTCACTAATCTCGCCTTTTACAAAAACTTGGCCATCAAATCTGGCAATTGTCAGGCATTTCATATAATTTTGGCTGGAGGGGGGGGGGGGACCAGGGGATTTGAACATACCAGTTTTTTCAAGTTCAAATACCCAGCTGAGGCTGGGGGATGGGGGATGTTGCAAAGCCTTGAATTGATCACTGCTTAAGAGGTGACTATACAACCATGTGTCAGACAAACTCGCATGTGCAGTGCTCTTTGTTTGATGGGGGGGGGGGTGGGTTGGCCATATAGTACCAAATGTTTGTTATTATTTCTGTAGGAGCACAAATCACACATTTCTATATTGCTCAAGTAAGTGATTCTTAAAAAAAATCCTTCAGCTGTCAAGTTGTCAGACAAGAAAAGGGTAGATCGTAAAATGATGTCCTGTCATGTTTGAAGAAAGGATTTAAAGCCTTTAAGTTTTAAGTTCATGTTTTAATACTGAACTTTCAGTACTGTTTTTTTTTTTTTCTAATTTTCCCTCCCCCCCCCCCCCCTCCTCCATCCCCTCTTGAGTGAGATATCACTTAACTTACCATATTTCCCAGAGGCACTACTTATTACAACAATTTGACCATTCCTGTTTTGAACCATGTGAGGCAGAACAGCTTTGGTAAAAGAAATTGTCCCCAGTACATTTGTGTTCAGGACTGGAAAGACCACATCAAAATCACTATCAAATGATAAACCCATCTGTAAAACTCCTGCATTGTTCACCAAAAAATCAATCTGCAGTTTTAACAGAATGTAACAGAATGTATCTGAATGCCATACTGATTAGCCAAGTAACAAACATTACAACTCAATTACAGAACATAATGATGCATAATGGCAAAGAGCTATATAACTGGTGTATATAGCTATTATAACAGTTGGTGCGAGTTCTTTGATAAAAAAAAACTTGTATATATAATATATACATCTTATTAACCAAGCGCGAGGGCCGTACTGGGAGAATATCGGCCCAAGATCTTGACAGTAAGGACCTCGCTGCGCTCGGTCCGTACAAAAAAGAGTGAGGGCCAATATTCTTCCAGTACGGTCCCGAGCAAGCTTGGTTAATAAGAGATTTATTATATGACTGAAGTTCAAAGGGACACAAGTGTGGTATCATCAGGTCCATTCGGGACAGTGCCCGGTCCAATACTGAGAGAATATTTTTTATATATAACAACTTTATTTAAATAATAACATATAACATATTATTATTAAAAAAGGGTTATAGAAGGGAGGAACTTAATCCTCATCGTAAACTATACCCCAGATATAAAAATTTAATACTATGCAATATACATATACATACTGAAACATTTTACATACAGGCATATATCTATATAAATATAAAATCTAAATAAAGAAGACATATCTAAGATAACTATTTTGTTTAAGATTATAACTAAATAATGTATAATACATAGAATAATTTAATTTTTAGTCATAGACCTAGTTAAAAAGTGTTGATTTAAGAGCTTTCTTAAAAGCATTAATTGAGTCAAGTTCAACTACTGATGATGGTAAACTGTTCCATGTGTCGATATGTCTGTGCCAAAAAGAGTACTTAAAGATGTCTGTACGGCAATAGAGTATTTTGATTGGTTGATTTTAGTTATTGGCCCTCTGACTGCCCGAGTCATGTAATAAATATTATATATATTATATATTATATATACATGTTTTTTTCATCAAAGAACTCACACCAACACAAAATGAACAATGCAATTCAATTCCTGCCAAATCATTAAATTTTGTTTAGAGTAGTTCTTGTTATCATTATTCCATTGTTTTTACTTCATAAATATTTTTAGCACATTCTTACATATTCAGTCACATTTTAGCATTCGCCACCTTTTTAGCCATTTCAACTTTTACTACATATTTATGCTAATTTAGACAACTTTCACCCACTTGAAAAGGACCTCTAGGAAGTCAAAACATCTTGCTTTTTTATTGCTAATTTTTAGCTTGAAATCAATCTTTAAGAAATTACTTACAACAACAAACAACAACAAACATTGACTTTATTTTTTTAAAATGAAAGAAATAAAGGCTTTTGTAGCCCGCAGTTAGCAAAGCTATTCTAGGCGGGCTACCTAAACAGACACTGTATAGGCTCACACACACACACACACACGCACGCACACACACTTATAAAATAGATAGTGATGAAATACCAGGATTTTTCCTTTTACTAAAAAAACATATCTTTATCATATGCAGTGAAGATACTATTTTTATTTATCAGGGGTGAGGATATTGATATTGGCCAATCATGGTTGCTAACATGATTGGCCAATTACAAGAGAGCTTCCTGCTAAGGCGAACGGTCAGTTCTTTTGAAATTTGACTTTTTGGAACAGAAAATATATGTATTATTGTCTATATTTCTCCTTTTAACTTTGTATCCGAGTTTCATAACATTTTTGTGACAGACATTTTGTGATAGGTGACCACTTTAATTACACTACTTTGTTGTTTCAAAAATTGATAAAAAAAGTTTGTTTTATGTGGAAATTTCATCAGTATCTATAAAATAAACAGAATATTTCATGGCCACTTGGGGATACAAATTTTATCTTCTTGTGTTCAAATTACAGCTCACGAATGAACAAAGCAAACAAGTGAGAGATAATTACAGCACTCGAAGATTAAATTCATATCCCCACGCCGCCATGTAATATCATCTGTTTAACACCCTAACATTTGTATGTATATTCTCCATACGGTTGTCTATATATTTCCTAAGGTGCTGATAAGGAGAATCTCTTACTCAATCAAAGGCTTCTTTAGTTAGTGATCATTTTATATATTCTCCTGACTTTAATGTATGATTCAGGGGGGAATATTGTAAGGAGAACTTAATCTTTAAGGGTCAAAGGGTCAACAAAGGGTGGGTAACCTGTGGTGAGCTAGCATCCCTTTCAGAGGAGAAGTGGCAATATAGTGTGGACCCTTCAAGGCTCATAAGACTTATGAGAGGGGCATAGGAGAAGCCATTTGGTTTGAGCTCATGATGTAAGGATGGCAAGCCAAATATTTCCCATCTACCATACATGTATGACAACCACTTTCCTTTCCTTTTTCTGCCTTTCTTCTTTTAGCATCAATCTCCTCAGGTCACACAGCCTCTCCCAGCCCTAAACTTCTGTGACCAATTGATACCCTCATACAGGGATCAGTTTTCAAAATGTTTGTCTAGTGTGCAACTCAGACCATGGAGGTCCTACTATGATAGATATTTTTATCTTATATTAATGGCCATTTGGTTACCGTGTCTACACACCAATATAGTACCAGAAGCATTGATAATAATACAAATGCCTTGATTATTAAGTACCTAAAAATTACCTTGCCAAACTTGTGAAGAGCTTTGGCGACGCAGTCTTCATGACAGGAAAAGTTTGTAATATCCAGTGGTAAGACAAGAAAATCGTCCTCAGATGTCAATGGAAAAATCTTTTTTGCCAAGCCTGTACAGCAAGAAAAAAAAGAGCTGTGTTAACGCATAAAATATGCAGTTTATCCCCGAATAATAGCACCATACTGAAGTGGCAACATCCCAATAATGATGGGACAGATTCCAATGTCCGTGTTCATAGACTACCTCTTGCAGTCTTCACAAAGGCTGCCCATTTCTATTTCAACACCTGCTTAGGTGCATCTGAACCCCAATTGCCAAAATAACGTCTTTGTATTGATCACTGTAACTTGCAAATAAAGATCGCTAAGTTTACCGAAAAAAAAAAAAAAAAACCTAAAAGTAACACTTACTCAGGCACTGACTTTTCACTCTGTCTAATTCGTCTTTTCTCCTCGCTGATAGCACCAGTTTAGAGCCCAATTCAGTTAGCTTGTAGGCTAAATGTTCACCTATTCCACTCGATGCACCAGTGATCCAAATCACTTCACCTCGCAATCTTTTATCCGGTGGTTTTGCAAATATTTCGTAGAAATGCAGTATTGAATCACAATCAGCAAAGTAAATCCTCAAAGTATGCAAAACGACAAATAAAACGACACATATCTCAAACAAACCCAGCACCTCCATGGCTGGCGCTGCTACGGCTACCGGAAGTAAAATTGTCCAGAAACGAGTCATTACGCATGTCAGTGGTTCCCAGCCAGCCGTAGCGGGAAATCCTTCTACGCGAGTGGGAAGGTTTCGGCGTAGTCTGTGGTAGATTTTGATCAAGCGGAGTATAACGGCTTTAAAAGTGTTATAGGAGCGGAACTCTGCGAGAACATTTTGCGTGGATGTACTGTGCACTGGAAAAGGTCTGTCAATCGAGTAAGTGATATTGTCACGAAAAACAAAGAAGAACATAAGATTTTTCGCTACATTGGACATACCATACAGGAACTTACGAATCAAACTGTGGTCAAGTTGGCTTTCGACGTCCTTTGTGGTAAAAAGAATGTAGCAGAGGCAAAAGATCTGCTACCTTCAGATATAGCTGCAGCTTCTAATCAGCAAACCAATTTTCATTGGTCTCGGTCAGCGCACTGGGTGAGGTGGTGGTCAAGAGAAAGAATTTTAAAAATGTTTTGTAAGGCCTACACTTTACGAGATAACGAAGAGTGGGACGCGACACCCAATACCAGCAATGCCGTGGAGTCGCTAAATCGTCAGTCAATTGGTGAAGGATGTAGCAACATTGTGGCGCTCATGAAGAATATTTAGATGGAAGACAGGTTACATGCAGTCAAAATTGTTGCAAGTGAACAAAATATTAATATAAGTTATGAGAATAGCAGCCAAAACGAGAAAGGAAAAAAAAGGCAAAAAGAGGAAGCGTTCTCGACTAAGTTTGAGACGAACAAACAGTTCGCTACATGAAAACGAAGCCCAAGTGGAACAAACTCCTCCCGATAAGCGAGCGAAATTAGACAAACGATCATCAAAACGGAAGTTACCTGAAGGAGAAAGGATGATTGGAACACGTGTGGAAGTAGAGTACGAAGAAAATGTTGAAGGAGTCGTTAAGTATCTTGGTTGGATAAAGGGAACAGTTATGGATTACGATAAAGTGAACGGGTATCTCGTTCAATTTCCGGATGATGTGGACTGGATAAAATCTCTAAACAGCAAAGACGTGAGGATAATCAAGTAGGCATTCGTGCAAAAGAACTGAAAATTGAATCAAATTAAGAAAAATCAATACAAGGATTCAGCTAACATTGTCGCCAACGTTAAAATACTATAGGTAGAAAATTGAATTCACTTTGAAGGATGTAGTTTGGCTACAAGACGCTAAATTAATAATTTATTTCGGGGGTTACCATGCACTCTGCGGCATGAAACAGATTGCACAATCGTAACGTCACAAAGAAATCATCAAGTGACAAGAACTAGGTGGCAAGGTAGCCAAATCCGTCTATCACAGAATGTGATAAATGATATGTTAATTGTTCTAGTTGAGCTCAATATATTCAGACAAACCGTTCTGATGAACACTAACACAATGGACCTGAGATCGCAGGGTTCAAAAAACAACCAAGGACATTGATAAAATTAATTAACGTTCGATTTTGTAACATCTCAGAAAACTAGGAGTAAAGAACAAAGGATATACCTTGTAATGAAGTACCAGAAAAGTATTTTACATTTTACTGTATTTCACTGTGGTGTTTTAACTCTACTGAAAGAATAGTTATGGTTCGGCATGCTTAATAAAGCTGTTAACGGCTGTTTTGTAGGTCTTTGTATTCGATTAGAATTAGAAGCATCAAGTTCAACATCTCCGTTTGAGAAAACACAGTAACCACGGGATTCACTTGATTTCTTTTCTTCAGGGATGTGCGGTGCCTCTTGGTCAGTGCGGGTTCGAGTCCTGGCCGGGAACATTGTGTTGTGTTCTTGGGCAAGACACTACACTCTCACGGTGCCACTCGCCACCCGGGTCATAGTAACTACTAACTTTACCCAGGTGTATAAATGGGTACCGCGGATGCTGTGAGTGAGTACTTCGCCGTTAGTGAAATTTTATTAACTGCGAAATATTCCCTCTACACCATTATGCAGAGCAAGTACTTGGCAGTTGATGAAATTGTACTCCCTATTATTTCATAACTGCGATATATTCGCTTTAAATTATAATGCAAAAGGAGTACCTCGCAATTAATGAAATTTTATTAACTGTGAAATATTCCCTCTACACCATTATAGGGAGCAAGTACTTGGCAGATAATGAGATTTTATTCCCTTTTATTTAATAATTGCGATATATTCGCTTTAAATTCTAATGCAAAAGGAGTACTTCGCAATTAACGAAATTTTATTAACTGTGAAATATTCGCTTTAGACTATTGTGCAGAGCGAGCACTTCGCCGTTAGAGAATTTTTATTAACTGCGAAATATTCCCTCTACACTTATGCAGAACAAGTACTTCGCAGTTAATAAAATTTTATTAACTACAAAATTTGCCCTTCAAAATAATCAAGAGTGGGTACTTCGCGGTTAATAAAATGTTATTAACTGCGAAATATTATCTTCACTTCGCCATTTGTGGATTTTTATTAACTGCGAATTATTCCCCGTACACTATTATGCAGAACAAGTACTTCGCAGTTGATAAAATTTTATTAACTGCGAAATTTGCCCTTTAAAAGAATTAAGAGTGGATACTTCGCAGTTAATGAAATGTTATTAACTGCGAAATATTATCTTCATATTATCTTCAAAATATTATCGAAATATTATCGAAATATTGTCGAAATATTATCTTCATAGGTCTGAAGTTTCGAGACACCCGGGCAGACTGAGACTTATGCTCTCTAGTTTATTGGGAGGCCTGGAATAATTTAACTACAGTAAAGATCACAGGCAGCCCAGAGTTGAAGGGGGCGCCTTCTCCTCTGAAGTCTACTTTGCATTTGAATCGTGTGAGAAAATGACTACCGTCATGGTCCAACATTATCGATATCGGTATTTAGAAAGAAGAGTATCCTTAGGTAGAATATCTAATATACAGCTACGTCAGTTCTGTTGGTTGTTATTTCTTTTTTTATTTGACGTTTATGCAGCTTAAACCATATTTATAATTTTTTCCCTTTTAGGTAGTCTGCCTTGTATGGGCTCTATGACCCTTTTGTACATTATCCTAATGATGATGATGTTTTTCATTGTCATTGAATTGTAAAAAATAAATAATTGTTCTATTGTTTCCAAAACCACCATTTGGTCACCTCAGCAACATTTCATATCGAGCTATATAATATTTCCACCCGTATCACTAGGTACTTCATAACCTTGAGGAAACGCTGTTATTTGCAAGGTTTAAAAGTTTCACGTCAGTTTCCAGTTTTTCCAAAGTACCCACCGGAATAAATAAATAGACAAATAAAACAATCATTTGATTGAGTGTTAAATGAATTAGGAGAAAAAAAAAAGCCACTCATCAATAATTACATCGCTTCATTCCATAAGAAAAAACAATTTACAATTCTAATTTTCATTTTGAGTAAACAGGGTTTCTACTGCGCTCATGAGGCGATTGATTTTCAAACCTTGCTTATTATGTAATGAAGAAAAGTTCAACAAATTTCCATACAGCCTTGGATTAAAAAGGGAACGTACAAAGTAAGCTAAAACAGGGGGGGATGGGGGCAACACAAGGATTGCCGAGGACTGAAATACAAAGACAACCCAAAGGGCCCGTATGTTTAGGATTACATGATTTGTAGAGGAGGATGCCAAGAATAGAACGCGGGAAAACGCTGATGACGAAGTCGCGGCTGGTTCAAGTATTACACCGAATTCGTTAGAAGGATGATGGAACTGAGTTTTCCACCAATACCAGAGCGTACTGGGGGATGGGAGGGGCAACACATATGCAATACAACTGCCATAGCTGAGAGGTGTCCAACGGAAAAAAGAAAACTTTTGATGTCTTCGCTTGATTATCTTTCGCAGGATCGCTTTTCGATCAAGTGTCTCAAAACCAAAGTAATCACAACTACCAATCAGTGTAAGGGTAACATCACCATTACCCAACGAGAACTCAAAGCTGAACCTTGCCTGTTCGTCGGTCTGTCCTTGTCTTTGACGTTTATTAGTAGCTGACGTAGGGTAGTGATTTGTGGATTTCGAAGAGTTGAAGGATGCGCCAAATGTTCTCAGACATGCCCTTTATGTATGCTCAGTTTATGTCAATACAATGAAATGCTTAGTTTAGACAGCCTGTCGTCTCAACTGTTTGCATCTAAAACCTAAGGCAATTTTTTGTCATAAACACTGAATAACAGAGGCATGTAACTTGGGTTCTACGCTTCTACCTATAATTAGAAACTTCAGATTTTAGACTTGGAACAGGTTCTGAATATTCCATCCGCAAGCTTTAATCTTTTTTTTTCCATTGGCGTCCATACGTTTCCTTAAGCAGCTCAATTGAAAGTGGTCCTGAGTTAGGAGGACAAAAAATGCTCACAGTCAAAGTTAGAAATCGAAAAGAATCTTTAGTTTTAATCCCAGCACACTAAAGTTAAATTATCTTAATAATTTAACTTTTAATAAAAGCACAAATCGAACACAGTTAATTTAGGTACACTATTTGAATTTCGAACCGAGTAGTTAATCAGGGATCCGCGGTCAAGTTTCACGGCGTTTCCGGTTTTTCCAATGCACCCACCTGAAGAAATAATTGGACAAATAAAACAATCGATGAATAAATCAGTGATTACATAGATCAGAAGAAAAGGCCACTCATCAATGATTACATCGATTCATTCCATGCTAAAATACAACTTACGATTATAATTTTCATTCGGAGTGAACAGGGGTTCTTCTGCGCTCATGACGTAATTAATTTTCGGACCTTTCTTATAATGTAGGAGAGAAAAGCTCGAAATCATTTCCATACAATTACATCGTCAGGCCATAGTTAGTGGAAGGGGGACAGTCCCCCTCCATTAACTATGGCCAGGCTAAAGTAAGGGACGTACAAGGCAGGTTAATGCGGGGAACCTCTGAATTGTCGAGGACTGAAATACAAAGACAACCCGAAGTGCCCACATATAAAAGTTTGATTTGTAGAAGTGGATGCTTCGAATAAAGCGCGGGAAAATGCTGGTGACTTAAGTCACGACTGGTTCAAGCATTGCACCTGATTGGTTAGGAGGATTTCGTAATTAAGTTTTCCACTAATACCAGAGCGTATTGGGAGATGGGAGAGGCAAAACAGATGCAATACAACTGCCGTAGCTAAACTACCTTACCAGTTTCCGACAAGTGGTAAATACTGTGCGAGATACAATTCTACCAGTCGTTTTGGAATAGCAATCCACACTTCATTCAAACAGTTCGCCATGGCGATAATAATAAGATGCACGCATCGTTCCGTTTTGATGGTTGTCGCTGGAAAAACTTGATCCCTACGAGTCTGTAAAGTGAACAAAAAGTTTTTTTTTTCTCTTGCAATGATGCTAGGTGTCTTACGGAATAGAGAAAACTTGTCTTCGCTTCATCATTTTTTGCTGGATCGTTTTTCGATTGAATGTATGAAAACTAAAGTGATCAAAACTACTGATTAGAACTAAATTTAACATCATCAGTACAAGGAGGTTGTGGTCCTCCAGGTAATAGTGCAACAGCACTCATATTTTTGTATCACACCTGAAAGACAGTATTGCCTTTGAGGCTCATATAATGATCGAAAGTGGTTATCCTAGAGCACTTGACCCAAACCTAAGGGAGAGAACGTGCCAGCTGTGAAGCAGACTTCGCCGATTACACTTCTTGAAACAAAGTCTGGACAAACTAAATTTTCCTTGATTTGGTTCAACAATGCCTTAATAATTGTACATCATAAATAATAGTATGAAATTTGGATTTTATCAAAATACCTCCAGGTTCTCTCGATACGCATTTCTTAAAATGTTTGAAAATACCAAGCCAGGGCATATCATTGTGACACCAACATTCTTTTCATGGACTTCCATACGCAAAGTATTGAAATAACCCTGAAAATGATAAAAGTAGATAAGTACTGGACAACAATTTTGTTTTGAATTTGTAAGTTTTGAAACAGTAAATGGAGATTTTGCCCAATTGGAAGTTAGTCCATTTTCAACCTGTGGGAGTTTGTCACTTGAAGTAGAATTAGTTTGCCCTCAAATCACCAATTCACAAAAAATTGGAAGGGGGTAAACTAGCAGTAGGGCAAACCAATAGGGGAAGTACTTTGGACTTCAAGAGATGGGTGATGGTAGGATTTTTCTGAGTTGAAATATTTGGATTTCTAGATCATTTTGAGTTGGAAAATTTTGGCAAGTATTTTTTTTGGGTAGCTTGATCTAAGTAGGGAGTTTTCTTTGGGTATTCAAAACAATCTGAAGATTGGACATAGTTCCTGTGTATCCTAGCTGTGAAGTTCAAAGAATACAGAAAAAACCAAACTTGTTTTGTCACTGTTTTATTACATAATGCATGACATTATTAATTTGGCATGGTATTTTTTGGGGGGTTAAATTTTGGTCCAGGGATGTTTTGGGGTTTTTTGAAGCCCTAATGGGTTTTGGGGGGGGGGTTGGAATTTTTTCCACATTTGATCATCACTATCAATTGAAATCTGGGGTACCCCCTTTCAGAGCAAACCTCCATAAACTGGGCTCACACTTACAACAGTCTGAGTTTTTCTGAGCAATTTTCATACAGTTGGCTCCATGGGAATGATTGTACCTTATGGATCATAATTATTAAAATCCCTGTTTGTTAAGTTTAGACCAATATTTACCTTTACCTTATTTACTTTCCAAAATTCCTAGAGAAACTCACTGTCTGTTCCAAGTGTGATTAATACTATAGCGGGACCTGCCAACCATTTGTTCTTATTGAGGTCATCAATATACCAGAGAAATATTTTTGAAGTAGTCATGAAGAGTTGACTCAAGACCTGTCTTTAGTGCTTTAGTGTCTTTAGTAATATACATCACAAAATCAGCAACAGAAAAATGCAATCATGTACCATTTTAAGTCAATCACCTGAAGAGCATGTTTAGAAGCTGAATATGCAGCCATATTAGGACCTGGTGCTGCAAAATAAACATCAACTAATTAATGTTGTGCTCGTCTTGAGGTGTTCATCATATACAAGAACAAAAATGCGTTACCACGATAATGCCTCATGTGAATGATATGACATACCAGAAATGACATATATCTTATATTTCAAAGGGTAAAACACTTCATCTGCTTCTTAATATAAAGTACAAACTGGAACAGTGAGGTTTTAACCACATGTTTCAGACAAAATTGCATTTGCAGCATGCTCTGTTCTTCAGTAAAAAAAATGTTGCTTGCAGAGGTATCCTCAAATGATTGTAATATTTCTGTTTCCCTTGGGAGTGCAAATCCTGTTTTTTGTTTTGCTTGCTCATCAGGTTCACTTTTCTGGATACAACACATGCAATCTTTCTGCTGTAACATTAAACTTGAACACCCTTATAGGTGATCCAGGTAGATAAGAAAGGGTATTTATCAATTTCCATGAACTTTACACATGGTAGACTCAAAATGTGTATTTGTGAAGTGGCATCTTATAAGGGCTGAGGAAAGGTAAAGTTTATTACAGAATTTTCAGTATGGCTCTTTTCTCATCATCAGAAGCCCCCTCCCTCAAATGATATATCAAACTTACCACATTTCCCAGAGGCACTACTTATAACAACAATTTGACCATTCCTGTTTTGAACCATGTGGGGCAGAACAGCTTTGGTAATAGAAATTGTCCCCAGTACATTTGTGTTCAGGACTGAAATATCCACGTCATGATCACTATCCACTGAAGAACCCATCTGTAAAATTCCCGCATTGTTTACTAGAAAATCAATCTGTGATTAAAAAAAAAAAAGTACACGTATGCCTTATGTGAAATAAAATTGAAAATAAGAACTTATCACATTAAAGCAAAAACCAGACCTTGCCAAACTGTTGAAGAGCTTTAGCTACGCAGTCTTCATGAGAGGAGAAATTTGTAATATCCAACGGCACAACAAGAAAGTCTTCCTCAAAGCTCAATGGGAAAATCCTTTTTGCCAAGCCTGTGTAGCAAGAAAAGAAATTCTGATATTCACACAAATTTATATGTTAGAATTTGCTACCCCTCTATAACATCAAGAAATCTGGTTAGATATTCTAGTCTTCTTGGATAGGGACGAATAAATGGAGGTCCCATCTCCTGCAGGGTTGGGGTAGGAGATGTTAATTTCCTACTCACGAGATTACTGTGTGATGGATGCCCTCCCCTGGGGTGGGGTGGGTGGGTGTTTTAGAGGGCCACTAGGGAGAATACTTTCAAAGTAATCGGTGTCACCCTCTTAAAATAAAGGTTATTATTATTATTATATATAGTTGAGCAACTCCAAAAAATTGGCATTGAGTCAAAATCTCTTCATTGATATTTTTTTTCCTTCTTACTGCATTCTTGTTTGGAAATGTATTGGCACTGAATGGAGAAATTCATTGTTGGTCACTTCTCAGAGTACAAGATTCTACAACCCCCCTCACCCATTTCTCTTAGGCCCTGTTTGCACCACACCGAAAAATTTGGAGAGAGTCATTCGACAACTTACCATCGCTCGTAAGAGGCTACGTTCAATTACGAAATATGATGACCAGTTGAATTGTATCTGTCAAGGAACAACAGATTTTCGCGCCCGACAAAAGATTGTAGGCCTCCGAAGCCAGTGAAAATTTTGGTGGGTCAAAAAAATTGTTCGCAAACAAAGTTTCGCGTAGTGTGAACAAGCCCTTAGCGACAAATTTCACCTCCCTATGTTGAATGAAGATGAACAAATTAAAAAACCTTAGAGTAACACTTACTCAGGCACTGATTTTTCACTCTGTCTAATTCGTCTTTTCTCCTCGCCGACAGCACCAGTTTACAGCCCAATTCAGTTAGCTTGTAGGCTAAATGTTCGCCAATTCCACTCGATGCACCAGTGATCCAAATCACTTTACCTCGCAATCTTTTATCCGGTGGTTTTGCAAATCTTTCGTAGAAATGCAGTATTGCATCACAATCAGCAAAGTAAATTCTCAAGATGTGCAAGACGACAAACAGAAAAACACATATCTCGAGGAAACCTGTCATTTTCTTTGAAATATTGATTAATAAAAGCAAAAAGAGAGTCAGGTTACGTGGACACTAATGGCGGACCGAGTAAGAGGCCTGAGTCTAAGAGACTAAAAGACCACAGGCAGCCCAGGTGTTGACTTTCCAGAGGCGCGAACTAATAACAAGCGAATAACCTAACCAAGATATGTTCCTCAACGGCATAGCTCGTATTTTTATAACTTATTGAGATGTCCGTTCACTTCTCCTGATTTCTACGAAATTTTTAATTGTTTTCTTATACTTTTGTGTGACAGTTGTTTACCTTTGAAATATTGCACGGGAAATTGGCGTTGTCGGCAAAATTGCTCCATCAGTGCATACTCGACATTTAACCGCTGTGCTGTTGTGTTGTGTTCTCGCAAAAATTTTTCTCTCAGGAGCTATGAAAAAGGCTAAGTAACTCATCGAAAACTTCGTTTTTCATTGATTCAGAGAATTGCAGAGTTCGCATTCGGCTCGGACTTGTTTTGCAACAACAAAACACACAACAAAGTTTAAAGAAACGGCTAAAAGTCTGGAAAAACGGCTACGACGAAGTGTGACAAGTACGAACTGGACACCCTGAAAAAATTTCCGGGGAGTTTTAAGCAAAAGTTTTTTAGATAGACGGGGAAGATTACTAGCCTAATAGTCTTCGTGAAATGCTCACTGTTATTACTAACCAATACCTAACAGAGAAAGAGTACAAAGGCTCTAATTATGTTGGTGACGGAGAGTTTAAAAGCTCGAAGCAAGTTCTTGAAAGGAAAGCTGGACTGCTTCGGCAACAGGGCAAAGGCAAGCAGCCGAACCAGAGCCTTAAGAAGAAAGAAGTACAACTAAAGTGGAACACAGAGTAATTTTTTTGCATGTATATCTTTAAAAATTAATCCCATTAGCTATCTCTCGCAATTTGCTACACATAATTTGGTAACTTTTCAAAGACTACAAATTGGATTAGCTCTACGTTGCGGGTAATTTGGTTAGCCTTTGAAATAGTGACTTATTCTGTTTTATCCTAAATTGCAGTCGGAATTATGTGTTTCCAATATAAATGACAAGCACTTAATATCAACGTTTCAGTGAACGTAATTAGTCACCACTTGATGCATTTAATGTTCAGACAATGTTTCTTTGATGTTAATAATTAACAACTTAAAGATACTGCGAAATCATGTTATTCAGGGTTGAATTAGGGCTTTCCAAGTTGAGTAGTGAGTTTCCATTGGAGTTTGTCTTAAAAACAGGTGGTGAGTATTGGTCACAACATGATTCATGAAAGAAACCCTAACGGCTTTAATGATACAGAACGGCCAAACTTCGAAAAATGTGGTTGAAACTTAACCTAAATTTAGTAGTTTCAAAACTACGATACTTAGCCGTTACAAATAAGAAACCCTACTTGAAGGTCTATTTTGAAAGAATGACGCCAAAGGCTGCAAATAATTAAAATCAGAAGTTCAGGATTTTATCTCCCAGAGTTAGGTTTCACGTTTCAAACGCAATAGCAAAACTTGAGATTTAAAAAATCGAGACAATCTGAAAGTTAATTTGATTTTTAAATCTAGCTCGAGATTTTTGAAATACAAACTGCTGAAGAAAGTCGTGTTACGATGACCCATTAAACGGTTTAGTTGACATGGTTATCATCTTATGCTTTTTTAAGATTTACTTGTGGTTTGAATTATTTCCATTGTTGACGCAAGGATACTAGTGGAGATACTCTTGAGATTTAAACGTTAAAAAAAAACAAAAAAAAACGGTAGAATGTTTCGTTTAAAAAAAAAAAACACGAGGCAACAATAATTTCAAAATTTGCTCTCAGGTCAAGTAGCTGATAATGTCATTTTTCGTAGATACAAACTGACTCTATTATGATTTGATGAACAGGTTCTCGTCGTCTGTCAACTGGTTCCTGTAGTTGATTGCTTGCTGTGCAATCAGATAATTGCTTAATTTCTCTGCATCCTTGTTGAAAATGAAGTACTATCTTGAGTTAGCTCTCACTATATCTTTTATCTTTTGGAGAAGTTATCTCTTCAGTCTACTTTATTATTGCTTCACAAGGTAAGTAACCTAGCCTAACTTCTGCAAAGTTTACCCGGCTTCCTTTTCAATATCAATCTTGGTCATTTCATTTACCCTCGACTGAGCTTCTGAGAGATTATTTATAGAGAATCTTACCCTCGAAAACTTCAAGTAAATCCAAACGAAGATGTTAATTAATTAACCCTGTCCTTATCAGTGCCGGTTTTTCTAAACCTTAAATATCTATTGGTAAAGATATGGAGAAACCAGGTGGCGAAGTATAACCAAGCACATCAAGTTTGAACCCACCTATCAAAACACTTTTACATCCGTTTCCGTTCAGTTTAAGGGAATGATCATGAGAGTGAATAGCGTAGAATTATTTGAAGATAGGTCGTATTTTTCTTGGTCACGTTGGAATGCTCACTCGTGAGGTTGGTTACTGGCTATTAGTTTTGAAAATTTTGATGATAGTAAATTCATATTGGGACACAGAATAAAACCAAAGGCTGTAAAATTTTGATTGTTTTGGTTAAAAAAGAAAAAAAACATGGTGAATGTATGAGACTGCTAGTGTCAATTATCTTGGAGTCTTTTCGATGTTTTCAATGCTTTATGGAAAATCTCTAGCCATGTATTATTAATTTTAGTATTGTAAGATCACCGCATATTTTGATGGAGACCACAATTTTATCCCTGTGTTGTTGCTGTCACGTGTCACCCGTAATTATGTTGATTTATACCCGGTTGTCGTGAGATCCTGAAAATGGGTTTGTTGAGTACTGTGGGTGCCCGCGCAAACCAGGACCATAAAATAAAACATGTTGTGTTAAACTTATATGTCCCGGACAACGTTACACCGCATTCTTGAAGAAAGTAGGTGACTGAAAACTGTAAAATGTAACTGGTGTCGTAAAAAATTACCAACAGTACATTTCATATACAATGAATATATGAAGTTCATATATTTTGAACTGCGGTATTAAATACGTATGATGCACGATCCTTCGCAGTAGATAGCGCTATTTATGCAATAGCGAAAATCAGACCTGAAAAAAATCAGGCCTGTACGGGATTCGAACCACTGACCTCTGCGATACTAGTGCAGCGCTCTACCCATTGAGCTAACAAGCCAACTGGGAGCAGGCTGTTAAGTTGATTCGTAATAAACCCGTGATGATAAATCAGATACAATGAATACATGAAGTTCATATATTTTGAAATGCGGTATTAAATACGTATGATGCACGATCCTTCGCAGTAGATAGCGCTATTCATGCAATAGCGAAAATCAGACCTTAACGGACCTTAACGAAAATCAGACCTTAATCAGAAAAAAAAGAAAATCAGACCTTAATCAGACCTTAACGAAAATCAACTTAACGGCCTGCTCCCAGTTGGCTTGTTAGCTCAATTGGTAAGGCGCTGCACTAGTATCGCAGAGGTCAGTGGTTCGAATCCCGTACAGGCCTGATTTTTTTTCAGGTCTGATTTTCGCTATTGCATAAATAGCGCTATCTTCTGCGAAGGATCGTGCATCATACGTAGTACATTTCATACAAAGCAGCAGTTATAGTTGAATACTTCCCACCAAGAGTAATTTTTTTTTTTTTTTTTAATAAAAAGGAGCTCTTTTTGCCAAGAAAAAAAAATAACACGGGTGACAAATGCAGAGATCTGATTGGAGATCTCCTAAGGTCGTGATATCCTGTTACAATGCTGTCTGTAACCATGCATAGCGTTGATACTTTTTAACGAATCATGATCATAAATTTCCTTGTCGTAAGAAACTAAGGCAGGGCCGTAACTAGCATGAGGCAAGACGAGGCAATTGCTTCGTCTTAATTTTGGCCTTTTTTTAATTTTTTTTCTTAAAGATTGACTTTTCTGAAGAAAAATGCCACAGAAAATCCTTAAAAAAGCATTTCTAAACCTCTAGATTTCAAAGTTTTCTTGGGGGCATGCCCCCAGACCCCTCTAGCGGCTCGTGCCTTCGGCGCTCGAAACTCGCCTCGTCTTGTCCTGAAATCTGGCTACAGCCTTGTAAGGATAACGTTTCGGGGATTTTTTTGGTTAAAGATTTATCATCATTATCATTGTTATTAATATCATAGTTGTTAATTATAGATATCATTATTACTATCACGCTGACTCTTACAGCTACTTTTAACATCACCTTGAATTTACATTAGTTGTTGCTCACTTCCTTGCAGATTCCTGCCGATCTCTCAAATTCACTCCATCCATAGATGGCCGCGCCCATGTGGGTCATGTGACTAAAAACATCAATTTGCCTGTGGGCATGCATCGTTCCTGTAGAGGACAGTGCATAATTAATAATAATTGTGTATCATTTAACATCGGTCGATCAATAAACGATCAAGTGTTATGTCAGTTCAGCGATTCTGATCACGTTGGACATCCCGGAGCACCTGAAACCACGAGATGGCTTTACCTACACTGGTATTGAGGTAAGATTACCGCAAAAAACTTACATCTTTGTTATTCTACGGGTTTTCTGATGAGAGAGCTGAAAAAGAAAAGCACTTGTCGAGAATTAAGAGAGGCAAAAGTAAATATTAGAATAAAATGCAGAGTTTAAATAAAAATTCAAAAGCGGCGAGATTTTCCGCTTTAGAGAAGAGCTTAGTGGTTTGGTGAAGCTGACAAATTTACCTACAGAGCTTTTCATGTCCGAACGCCAGCCGTGTCGATACTTTTCAACTCCGTGAACAGAAATTATAATGAGCTTCAGGAGAAAATTCTCGGTTCAAGATCGGGGAATCATATCGTTTAGGTATCGGGAAACCCCTCTGTCTAGAGTGATTTAAAACCGAGTTAATTGGGCCTGAACGGGGCACTTGAAATGATTCATGAAGTCTTTCGGGTAGAGAGACAGTGGCTCGGCATTTTCAAAGAGGCCAGGACAAATAATCATTAAAATGTGTTTTTGCTTATCAGAACCCATGTTCCAGTAACCCTTGCTTGTTTAATGGGACATGCCTGAGTGGACTAACGCACAAAAGATACATTTGTGTGTGTCAAGCCGGTTACTGGGGAGAATATATATATATATAAATTTCGTAAGAGGTATTCATTTTGTGAAAGGACCTTCCTGAAAAATGTTCTAGTAAAATATTATAGGTAATTTACAATTCTGATTATAATGTTGTGGGTTTACGACGGTTTTATCTTTGATTCAGCAAATTGGAGATGTCTAAGGGTTCATTTAATTACAACCTGAGGCTGCAAAATTTTCTCTAGATCTTGCCTCAGTATTTCTTCTCCGTGGTTTTCAATCTCAGTCACAAACAAAAACTTTGATACTAAGTTATTTACACCCAGCTCTTCTGAAAATAAACGAAAAGTTTATTTCTCTCCGTAGCTTTTCGGAGTTACAAAGAATTTTACGATCAGAATCAGTAAGTATGCTTGAGTTTGTTGGACACTTTATACACACATTGATGACTCTGAAAAACTTATCCAGATCTTGCACAGAATCATGACATGTACGAGCACAAGGATGAATCATGTGGTTTAATTTCATGCATTTTCACTTCAATTCAGTTTACTACCATTTTAAATCTTGGCTCGTCAGATACGCATTGTTAATTACCATAGTTTGCGACTGAGTAAAAAGTAAATGTTTAAGAACTTGTGTTCTAGAGAATAATACCTACCTCGTAAAAGAAACAGCAACAACAACAGCAAAAAAACAACAGCAAAACAACTACAGCAAAACAACAAAAGCAAAACAACAACGGCAAAACAACAACGGCAAAACAACAACGGCAAAACAACAACGGCAAAACAACAACTGCAAAACAACAACGGCAAAACAACAACAATAGCAACAAAAATGAAACAAAAAGCAAACAAATTTGATATCTGGAAGGGATTCTGAGAGAAGGATCCCCTTCGTTCGAGTCACTGGTACGGGATCATGCCACTTTCAGGAATTAAAGCCCTAAGCTTAAGTACTATTTAAGATTGTCGTTTAATTTTTTCCCCAAATGAGCCCTGTCGTGTAGCTGATTTGCTACTTACCCTGAATACGTGATGTATGCTGAACTGTACCTAAACGGTGCCAGCGACCTCAATATCAAAAGAATCCCAGGATCCCCCCTGCATATGTATGATACAATGTCCGTTACAGAAAAAACCTCATTTAAAGAAATCACAAAAACGTCAGTTTCAACTAAAGCTCCTTCATGTGTGGATGTATTTTCTTCCAGAGCCAATGGAAACAAAGCTTACCCACTGAGCGTAGGATCGAAAGTTCTTCCTGTAAACTGTCACATGACCGACGACCTCGGAACATATGGAGGTGGCGGATGGACGCTGGTCATGAAGATTGACGGTAACAAGGTATCGAACAGTTGTGTGCGCAAGAGAGTCCATCCACTCTCTGTAGCCATAATTCAGTTTTCGACCGAACTGATAATATTTCCTAATTAGCAGGCTCACTTAGCAAAATCCACTCATAAAGTGGTAGAATGAAGATGTTTGATAACATATATAACATATTTGTAAGAATGTTGTGCGAGCCAACGCTCTCAGTGAATGATACGATTTTATGTGACCAGCAGATCTAGAGGGCACGCGCAATCGACAATTTACTAAGGGGTCAAAAGAATTAAACTGACCATTTAAAACATATACACACGTTCAAAACTATTACAAACGGATGCTTTTTTGTAAATTTACACCTTTTACCAGTTTTTTTTTTTTAAAACCCTGATTTGAAACCTTGAATTTTCTTTTCATACCAACTAATTCCAGGCCATTATCAAAAGACCAAAACCTTCTGATTCAAACGGAGAGTATGACATGGGCACTGAAAGCCAGCTTGTATTGGAAAAGTTGGCAGCTACATTTGAAAAGGAGCAATTTTTAAGTCAGAACAGTCTTTTATTATTATGATCATTCCCGTGTGCTTTTTTTAAATGCCTCTCACAAACCGAGTTTAAGATTCTCACTGATGGTAGGTTACGGATGGAGCGCTGGAAAAAAAAAAAAAAGTTTCGTAGCCTGCAGAAAGGACCTGAAACCGAGGTTTCCTAGATGTTTACTTTATCTTTGGGTTCAAACAGACAGGAAAGACTTCAATTCAAACAAACTTTTGAATTAAGGTACCCGTACAATGAAATAAAGCCCGCTAAATTGACCAATTAGAGCGCACGGACTAACTGAGAGATATAATAAGATATAATTACAACTCACTCAAGTAAAGCGTGTGATTCTCAAAATTATTCAATTCCTTACCAGACCGCCTTTGATTACTACTCACACTATTGGACTGATAAAAACGAGAGCAACATTCCTGGAGGAGAGACTGGGTTTGACGCACAAGAGACCAAATTACCTACCTTCTGGAACTCATCCTTCTCCAAGATCTGCCTCGGTATGAAGATCGATCAACAGCTCAGGTTCATTGTGATAAACAAGCAGGCCAGTTCTCTTCACTCATTGATTGCTACAATGAATACATGAAGTTCATATATTTTGAACTGCGGTATTAAATACGTATGATGCTCGATCCTTCGCAGTAGATAGATATTCTTTACAGGTCTGATTTTCGCTATTGCATAAATAGCGCTATCTACTGCGAAGGATCGAGCATCATACGTATTTAATACCGCAGTTCAAAATATATGAACTTCATATATTCATATATTCATCGTATCTGATTTATCATCACGGGTTTATTACGAATCAACTTAACGGTCTGCTCCCAGTTGGCTTATTAGCTCAATTGGTAGAGCGCTGCACTAGTATCGCAGAGCTCAGTGGTTCGAATCCGGTACAGGCCTGATTTTTTTCAGGTCTGATTTTCGCTATTGCATATATAGCGCTATCTACTGCGAAGGATTGAGCATCATACGTCATTGATTGCTGATGGCCAATACCGCAACACCTCGCTGGGTCGTGACAAATGGAAGTCACTGATTGGTCCACAAGTATCTCTGCAGTATCACTGTAATAAGGAAGGATTCAATGCTGTGGATGGCTCTAGCTTCAATGCTAAAGCAAGAATTGGTATAGTCGCCAACAATGAAGAGAACTGCCTCACATGCGATTCCAGGATCGGATTTGGTACTCACGGTTTCCCGAATGATGGTATCAAGTGTGGAAATGCTGCCTTACCAGAGTCAGCAGATAATGGCGAAGTAAACATCACAGCAATGGGCTATATACTAGTTCACTGAAAAGTGCACAGATGCTTTCGAGCCTTTCATTACGAAAAGATTAGCATTTTAGTAGGGAAACACTTCTTTATTTTAAGTGCAGCATTGCCACATGACCCATTTGATAAACAACTGACATCAGCGTTGTAAATAAATATTTCGTTTGTATCGACTTTCTCACAGCACTTAGATTCGCCCACGATCTAATTCAATAATATTTGTTTCATAATTTTATCTCGTCGTAGCGTTGTTATCACAATGACTTTGCTATTGTTGCTACTTCCAGTTTCTTGAGGGCAGTGGGAGGGGGGGGGGGGGGAGAAATTGATGGCTCATGAGGTGGATTCTCGGAAACCCAGGTTGGGAGAATACACAGCCCCTAAAGCTTGTGTTTATGCCAGGATCCGACAGGGGTTTCGGTTTCGCACCGTTCAGGCAACAGGATATCAGTCAGTTTAGGAAAGGGAATGACCTTTATTACAAATGATGTGCTTCTGTTATTGAGATACCGGATTGAAATTGCAATCGGAAGGATTTTCATACAATAACAAAAGCGCAAATGTAGTTATGTGGAAAGACAAGGAGTACAAGTATATCTGGAGCGTGTGAAATAAAAGATAAAAAGGTCACCATTCTTCGCTTGCCGAACGTCAGACGAAAGAATATGGAACAATCGTGTCCAGTGTAAGAACAGGCCCCTTATCGGCATTATTTTTTAAATTGAATTAATCGGCCATCTTCCCCTGCATTGATCAATGGCATGTGTTAGTAACAGCCTTCTTCGAAGCCGGGACGGCGTCGACAAAATCCGGATCATCACGGATCGTAAAAAAGTTTGAAAAAAAAAAAAAAGATATCAAAATATGCTAAGGATACGGTAGACCTTTGAGGACTTATTTTTTCGAATTTTTGTTTCACGTCGAACTAAGCATTGTTGTTTTAACTATAGTTTCGAAGAAAAATTTAGGGATTTGTATTTTTGTGTGTATTTTTATTTGCGATATTTAGACAGGCCAGCCCAGTTCAGCTTGAAGCTGGTTTAAGTGGGGGCCTGTACATCCCACCCATCTCACCTCTACCTACCCATCCCACCCCAGGGGAGGACATCCAACACACAGTAATCTCGTGCGTAGAAAATTAACGTCTCCTACCCCCAACCCTGCAGGAGAAGGGACCTCAATTTATTCGTCCCTATCCGAGAAGACTATAATATCTATCCATTTCTTGATGTTATAGAAAGGTAGCAAATTCTTCTAATTATTTTAAGACCTTGGGTTTTGGTCCGGCCGGGGCTCGAACCCGCGACCTCCCGCACTAGGTAAAATTATATAACGTGCGCAATTTCAATTATTTACAAAAACGTATTTTCGCACTGAATTCTTTTGCCCGCCAAAGTTTGAGTAGGCAATTATAACATGTTAACATAAATGACTCCCGTAGGGTCTCATGTGTAAACCATCCTCTGATTTCAGTCGCGTAAAAATCGCTAGGTGCCATGGTCGATTATTTAAGATTTTGAGAACGGCCATCAACCAGAAAACGCAAAAAAAAAGAAGACTTCGTGTCGTAGGCACTTTAAGCAGTCAAAGCATTACTCGCCACAAGACGCTTTTTTAGGTTAATAATTAACAAGGTGTTGTCAGGGTTGATCTGAGGTTAATGATTTCAAATTGCAGTTCACTCTAAAAAAAGGCGGTGATTATAGAGCTCGAGAAAAGCATGATTCGTAAAAAAAAAAATCGTTTGCAATTGGTAATTTTGCCAAAATTTTAAAAATTTGGTTCGTCCTGGTAATTTCCTAGTCATCACAGAAAAAACTATACCTCTCCATCTCTGGTCTGTTTTGAAAAAATAAAGGGGAAATACTGAAAATATCAAACTAGAAGTCTAGATATTTGATTACTGAAAGAAAGGATCGCATCTGGAACGTAATAGTAATACTTGAATTTCAAAAGTCAAGAAAAACATTTGGAGTTTGATTCCAAACGTTACTTTGAAATTTGTGGATCACAAGCTAAAGAAGGGAGTCGGGTATCCACAACATGGTATATTTAATTGTCGATTTAACATTTTATTATTATTATTATTATTATTATTATTATTATTATTATCATTTTTAATCTCTCATACTCTAAATAGTCTCCATTATCGATGAAGGTATACCCGCTGAGACACTATTACAATGCAAATATTTAAAAAGAAAAACGAAAACCTTGGTTTGGTGCCTTTATTGCAACTGAGATTCACAACATGGGCGAGAAAGAACTCGGGAAAATACGGTAATCGAAATCATAAAAAATAGGGAGAATAGTTCAAGAAAAATAAGGTTTTAATTTGAAACATGAAATCAGTCAACAGAACACTGCAGATGTTGTAAAGACTAAGATGTTTTACCGTGATTACTTGGAACACAAAGAGAAAGTCAAAATCTAAATTTGCAGCTATCTGACAGACAAAGCACGTAAAGCTGAAACTCAGCAGTTTGAAGTGTTATAATAGTTTTTAGACGCTACTGAGTTTAAAAGTTCTCATATTAAATAATTTCTGTACTTTTGTATGCTTGCCGGAGTAAAATTTTGAGGGCTCGTTGATTGAGAATTTTAGGGTTTCATCACGTCACGGCTTCATTGCTTCGCTCTTATCGTGCGATCATTTCGTTTGTCGTGGGCAGATGTTTTGCCAAACTCATAATAGTTAGGTACTTCAAACGGAGGAATGTAAAATAGAAACGAAAACAACATTAGAAAGAAGATATTTTTCCGAAGGTTACCATCAGGTCAGGCATAGAGTCAGGTAAATGGAAGTGTAATTCTCCGGCAAAGCAAACTGACTTTATTGTGATTTGATGAACAGGTTTTCACAGTCTGTCAACTTTCTGTGGCTGATTAATTGCACTGCAATCAACGAATTGATTAATTTTTAATTTCTTCAACCTTGCTGAAAATGAAATGCCATTTTGAGCTGGCTCGCACATTATGGCTTTTCTTCTGGGGAAGCTATCTTTTCCACTGTACCATTGCTTCACAAGGTAAGTGGCCTAAAGTAAGTTTTATCAGCCAAATTTACGTTAATTATCAATCTTGCTCACTTTTTAAACTCTCGAACTTCTGTGAGGATGAGAATCTTTCCCTTGAAGATTTGAAGTAAATTTGAAAGAAGATCGTGATTTAGCAACGCTTTTCTGAACCTCAGACAATCATTGGTAAAGATAGATAAAAGCAGATGGTGAAGTTTGTTCACCCAACTCATCAAGCTCTTATAGTTAAAGGGGGCGGGGGGAAGGAGTCAGGTTGACGGTTAACGGTTAAAAATAAGCTTTTTTAATGGTTGACGATTAAACTTCAGGTCATTTGACGGTTGATGGTTAATTTTTTTGGAATGTCGTTTACAAAACGAACAAACGCCCGCATTTGGCTGTAATTTTTCACAATTATGGGCTTGTAAAGAACTGTTAATTTATAACACTTTGTATTAATAAATGACTAACGTTTTATGACACCTGTACTGTTTCCACATCGGAAGTCAGTTCTGTCGCCAGCCAGTTTTACTCGCGACTACTAGAAGTTAACGGACTAACTTAAATGTATTTCTGTGATATGTCAAAACTTTTATTTATAAACAACAGAACTTGACCCCAATCAAGGCAATCGTCTTGACATTTGATGGCTTCCAAGAGAAATTTTTTTTTTGCTCACTTTTACCAAATGGATAAACTTTTAGAATGTAAATACCCCCTTGGCTTGGAAAACGGTGCAATATCTGACAGTCAAATTAGCGCCTCTTCTCAATGGGACAGCGGTCATAGCCCCGCAAGAGGCAGACTACATCTTCGTGATGAAGAGAAAGCTGGAGCCTGGTCGGCGAGGGCTAATGATGGCAACCAGTGGCTGCAGATTGATCTGGGAGGTCAGGAGACAAAGGTTACCCGCGTTGGAACGCAGGGTAGAAATGATAATAATCAGCGAGTTACAAAGTACAAACTGCAGTATGGCAATGACGAAGAAAGCTTGCAATATTTTAAGGAAGAGGGACAAAGTGCTGATAAGGTAAGGTAGCAAATTTTCAGCGGAATGTACTCAGAATTAGATGGATTTAAAATGCGTTCACATACAAAGAGTGGTAAGTGGGCCACAGAAACATTTGGTTTTGATACCTTCAACAAGATCAGAATGAAAGCGCAGAGGAACTGAATGTACCCGACAGAGTAAAGAAAGTTGTCAGAAGAGAGGGTGTTAATTCCTTTCATTAGCCATTTACCTCCCAGAAGTGATAACTTTGTAACTTCTCCTTTAATATCCATACATTATCTATCACACAATTGATGAGAATACTCAAACTCATCAGGTAGAACTTCAATTTTGTCGTGATCTAACACCAAACTCTCATTACCGTTTTTTAAGAGGAAATGTATAGCAGCAACTGGGGAGAATCAGCACTCAGATCTTGGGAATTAAAGTGTTGATCAAAACTGGCTGGAAGGTCTAAAGTGCCACTTCTTAAATTTTTACCACTATTAGTAATTAAAATATTTCCAAGGGCTGATTGATTAATAATTCATAATATCTCTTAATAGGAATTTAGTGGAAACACGGACAGCGACACCGTTGTGGTGCACGTGTTAAGCCCACCAATAACTGCGCGCTACATTCGTTTCCGACCTGTAGTTTGGAATAAACATATTTCAATGAGAGTAGAGCTGTACGGCTGTCACGGAGGTAAACGAAAACTGCTCTTTTTTATTAATCTGCCCAAACACCACTTAGCCTGCCCCAGGCCCTGAGCCAGAGGAGGCAAGTGAAGAACTGGGAACAACAAATCGCGCTTGTGGTCGTCTGGGATACGGCTGCCTATTTTTTTTTCTGACAACATCTTCTATTTTTGCGCACCCGCCTTCTCTTTTGATTCAGCTTACCGAAAGCCTGGCAGAAGTAGCGCATCAGTTTGAAAGCAGGATTGGTGGAAAATTACTTGTTAAGTTTGTAAGAAATGTAAATGCGTTCTTACATTTTGTTGACAGTCGAAAATTTAGAGTGTAAAGACCCCCTTGGAATGGAAAACGGTGTAATATCAGACGATCAAATCAGCGCATCTTCACAATGGGACATTCCTAATGGAGCAGATCGGGCCAGATTACATCTTGTACGAGTGCAAAAGGGTGGAGCCTGGGCAGCAGCGAGTAATAATGCCAATCAGTGGCTTCAGATTTACCTGGGAAGTCAGGTGACCAAAGTAACACGAGTTGCTACGCAAGGAAGATATGATCACGTTCAGAGAGTGACAAAGTACAAACTGCAATATGGTAATGATGGAAAGAGTTGGCAATATTTCAGGGAACACGGACATAGTGCTGATAAGGTAGACTGGTAAATTCTTTACTGATGCTCTCAAAATGCTCCTCTCGCAATGATGAACACCATTTGTAGGTAATTGGTGTAATTATCTGTATAATTTGTCTCACTAATATTAATTGCAGGACGTCTTCCTTGAATATCGTACAAGTGCATATACACATTTTGGATCAGAATAATAGCCCTTAGGGCGTGGACGGGTTCAGTGTGTCTTATGAAGCATCATAGTCTAACGTCTTC
The DNA here is from genome assembly GCF_964205215.1 of Stylophora pistillata. Lineage (NCBI taxonomy): Eukaryota > Metazoa > Cnidaria > Anthozoa > Scleractinia > Pocilloporidae > Stylophora > Stylophora pistillata. The sequence goes on from NC_142524.1 coordinate 24,537,585, forward strand.
TGTTATTATATGATGAATCCACCACTGAAAAAACGCATGACCACCTGCAATATATTTGTTTCATATAGAAAAATAATGCCAATATTCCTGATTCTAACGTATGTTAATTTGTTAGGAGTTTACTGGAAACACGGACTCTGACACCGTCGTGTTGCACGCATTAAATCCACCTATCAAAGCACACTACATCCGTTTCCTTCCAGTTTCTTGGAATAGGCATGTTGCGATGAGAGTGGAACTATACGGCTGTCAATATGGTAACGTAGACCTTTTTAAATACCGTAGATTAGGATCCATGTTTCGTTATCTATTTTTCTGGGTCACAGCGAAGAGCTTATTTGTGGGTTGTAAATATTTGGATGGAACTAAATTTCGCCTGTAAATTTTGAATGCTTGGCTTAAAAAAAGTGATGGAACCGATGAAGGGAACAGCTTTCCTGATTACAATATCTTGGAATCTTTTCAATATTTTGATATTTAATGAAATATTTAATCTCCTATTATCCATTTAATGTTTTAATTAACGCTCTAGCGTTGGAGGCGCAGTTAAATCGTGTGTTGTTGCTGTCCGTGCCACCTTCCTTGAATAGAAAAAGTGACTAAAGGGTTTAAGATGTGGAAGAAGTCGTACAACAGAACAATTACAACATTTTGCAAAAAGTAGGAGTCACAGTTGTACAACTTGCCACAAAGGCTCTCTCTTTCCTTTTGTAATATACTAAAAAGCAAGAGAAATTGCCAAGTGCAAAAACCTCCTAAGCTCAAAACTCCTCAGTACTGCAATATCGTTTACGACCAGTACGTTTACTTTAAGTTTCTCACAAGATCAGTAACTGAGGACAGCGTTTTAAGGTTTAAATCAACTTCACTTCGTTTAATATATCAATTTAAATTTTTTTTTTACCCTTACCAATGCTTTTAATCTCCTTTCTTTTTTAGATTCCTGCCGATCTCTGAAATTCACCTCATCAATAGATGGTCGCGCCCTCGTGGGTCACGTGATTAAAAACATTACTTTGCACGTGGGCATGCGTCGTTCCTGTAGAGGACAGTGTATAATTGATAATAGCTGTGTATCACTTAACATCGGTCCTTCAATAAATGATCAAGTATTATGTCAGTTGAGCGATTCTGATCACGTTGGACATCCTGAAGATCTGAAACCACGGATCGGATTTACGTACACTGGCACTGAGGTAATATTTCCAAAGAATTATGTATACTTCTATGTCATTCTTTGAATTTTCTGAAGACAGAGTTGAAAAAGAGTACTTGGGAAGAACTTTTGTAGGATCAAGAAGAGAGACAAGAGCATGCAAAATTAAACAGCGACGAAGTTTCCAATCTGGGGTACAAAGCTAGCGGTATGGTGAAGCTTATAAATTTACCCTCAGAGCTATCCATCGATCTCCCAACGCCAGCTAAGTCAATATTTTGCGGCGAAGTAGCTCAAATGTTGTTGCTCAATCGAAAAAATGTAGCAGCTTTAGTCCTGGCACTTAGGTAATAAGCCTAGACGCCTTTTATTTCCTCTAGATCTGTCAATCTGAACATATTACCCCAGTCCTTATCAATCTGCACTGGCTCCCTATGGAACAGCGTGTTATTTTCAAGTTGCTTCTCTACACCTATAAAGCACTTCATGATCTGGCGCCATACTACTTGGCAAATCTGTTAAATTGCTATACACCTGTCCGCTCCCTCCGTTCCTCAAGGTCCATAAATCTGTCTGTCCCATCTAGAACCTCTACTTATGGCGACAGATCGTTTGCGTGAGCATCCCCCATGCTTTGGAACAGACTACCTGATATTATAAGATATTCCGAAACCTTAGATTCCTTTAAAACCAGGCTCAAGACTTACCTTTTTAAAATCGCTTTTAACTTATAGTCAACTTTTATCTTATTTTGTAATTACTTTAAATCTTATGTAAAAGCATTGAGACTTATGTATAATGCGTTTTTAAGAACAGTATTATTATTATTATTATAATTATTGCATGGATGATCATCAGGATATCGAGTTTTAATCGTTTTGGTAGCAAGATCCAGATTTATTCATAAACAACGTAACAAGGGTCGATTTTAGAAGAAGGCTCAAGTACGTGCTTCAACTAATCAATGAAGATGTCTAGGTGGAGGGGTTTTCCAGTTTTGGTTTTATAAAGAGGTTAAGACAATTTATCCTCCACCTTTTCTTGTACTTATCAGAACCCGTGTTCTAACAATCCTTGCTTGTCTAATGGGACGTGTCTGAGTGGATTTACGTATAAAAAGTACCGGTGTGTGTGTCAAGCCGGCTACTGGGGAGAAAACTGCGAAAAAGGTGAGTCGTACTTCGCATATTGCGCTAAAGTCAGTTTTGTTCCGTATATGCAGTACTATTCTAAAAGACAATTGTAACTCAGTCAAGTAAAAGATGTGACTTCCGGAATCATCAATTCTTTACTAGGCCACCTTTGATTATGACTTAAAGTTTTGGACTGATAAAAATGAGGACAACTTTCTGGAGCGCATCCTTCTCCAAGATCTGTCCTAGTATGAAGATCAACCGTCAGCTCAGGCTCATTATGATCAACAAGCAGGCCACTCTCTTTACACACTGATTGGTAATGGCAATACCGTTCTGCCTCTCTGGGTTGTGACACGTGGAAGTCGCTGATTTGTTCACCAGGATCTTTGCAGGAATACTGTGGTAAGGAAAGATTCAGCGCTGTGTGTCTTTATAGCGAAAATGCGTAAGCAAGAATTGGCACAGTCGCCATTAACAAAGAGGACTGCCTATGTTACGATTCCAGGATCGGATTTCGTTCTGATGGTTTCCCGGATGATATTTCAAACAAAGCTCATTAATATGACTTTTCCGTGTTAAGTTAGAATCAAATGTTATGCCTAGGTACTTAGTGGAGTCAACTTGTTTAATAAGTACATCATCAATTTTAATTCTTAATTTAATTTAATTTAATGACTGATTAGATTTAAGTTTACTGGAATGAAAAAGAATAAAGTTAGTTTCAGAAATACTAAGCGCTAGTCGATTACATTTCATCCATTCAGCAACAGATTTTAATTTACGATTTAAGGTTGTTTCAAGGTGACTAAGGTTTTTTCTAGAAAAATAAATGTTAGTATCATCAGCAAATAGATGAAATGTTAGTAAGCAAGAAGTGTTGGGCAAATCATTTACATATAACAAGAACACCCGTGGTTTAATCAGGTAAAAAAACTCCATGCTCCCCTTAAGGAGAAGAAGTTTACTCAACGAAGTAACAATATTTTGTGACTTTCACCTATTTATTTTCAGCAAATCTATTAAAATGCTATCAAAAAGTAAAAGGGGTATATTCGGTGGAAAACGCAGAATTTTAGAAGCTCCCATCTCAACGAGCTTAACTTTAGCAAGGTTTAATTCATTTCTTTCTCGCATTCAAAGAGATGCAGTAAAGTGATTCTCGTCCACCCAAAATGGGGCTTTTTGAAAAGTGCTTCTATGACTTAAACAGTTTCTGCAAGGAAAATTTCTTATTAGTCAGCTTTTACAGTGAGTACAGTGATTGAAAATTGGGCCTTGTACGAGTCTATCGTAAGGCGTCCAAGAATTAACTGGCGTTTGAAGTCGAATAAATCCTCCTTTTGTGATGAACGTCCTCATTTCGCTCTATGGCTCGACACCACGAAGACGAAGGCTTGCAATTTATTTCTGTCGCTAACATGTTTCTATATTCTGATAAGCGATAGCGGCTGGGTTTACTGGTCGCTCGACGTAAAACTGTCGAACTAAGCAGACAAGTTCTTCATAGTTCCCTTCCTCTTTTTCAAGTGAATCTGACGCTATACCTTCCAAATGTTCTTTGTTTTCGGTAGCCACATCAATATTCTTGTCTTTAATATTCTCATCACGCCCGTTTTGTGTTGAATGTGTGTTTTCTTTTTCCCTGAAAAAAAAAAAAAAAAAAAAGAAAGAAAAGACTTCCAATGGTTTTCAGCTGTTAGCCTGTGTATACAAAACGAGGGGTTGACGTCGCGATCGTCGCTATCGCCTCTCTATCAATGTTGTGCTATTTGAAAATACCAAGGCGAAAGAGCAAGCCGTTGAATTTTATTTACAATCGTAATACTGATTTGGTGTTCACAAGACTGAGGCATGGCTGCAAAGAATTGGACGATGGCTCCCATAAAGAATGATTTCGAAACGGAATAAGCGAAGAATATTTTCAGGATGCAGCCTTAACCACGACATACTGTAGTGACTAAGCTACCTGGAAGGCCTCTAGAGATTGGAGAATTTCTCAGATGAAGGACAAGCAATCCAGTAAGGGCGAGAATATTCCATTCCATTTTAAGTAAATTGAACAAACATTGTAAACCTACGTTTTCCGTCTGCTGCAAAGGGACGCTCTGTGTAAATTTGCTTGATAGATATACTTGCCTTCATTAATATCTGAAATTAAAAGCACATAGAGCTTGATGTTTGCTGCAGTTACTTTCCATTCGCTGTTTGTTAATACGTGCAAAGCTTGCGAACTACATAATTCCAGTTCGTTCGTTCGTTCGTTCGTTCGTTCCAGTTCGAATTGACATGTAATCAAACCCATCTGCTATTCCACTGGGATATCTAAGCCTGAAGACTGCAAGCATTTTGATAAGTAGTGGTCCATTAAAAGGAAACTTAACTGCGATTAAAGCTAACTGGATTTCAGTATGCCTAATGTTTCCCTAGGATGGACTTCGACACTCAGATAATATTTCTCAGAGCCTCGGCAGGCTTCCTATACGGTACAAAAGCCCATGTGAGATAAAAAAAAAAAACAGACCGCTGCTTCGACCAGATGGGAATAAGAATTGTATGAGAATAAGCTTCACGTCGAGTTGCTATCGAGTTAAGAAAAACACCACAACAAATCATGATAAAAATATCAAAAAGATTTTTTGAGATTAGGGCGGCTTCTCTGAGGAAAGTCGAGTACTTCTGATACTGCGAGATGGCAAGGTCTAGAACTGCAGTATTGCTCAAGGATTGAATTCAAGTCCGTTCATAAATATTCACAAAACAACTAAGGTTATAGTTAGCAAATAGATAACTGGCAAACTTAACGACAGCAAACAGAAGATCTTAGGAAAACAAGAATTGAAAGTCCAGGCTAATGTTCGAGCGATTACATTTCGCGATTCCATGATTCGCATTGTGCGGAAATTTGACATTTAAAAACAGACTTGATAAAAGTTCACAAGATATTAAAATAACATGTAAAATACCATATCGAAATAGGTAACATTACACTCCAACATCAAGTTTTCATTTTCGTTTTTACTTTTTTTGAGGTGTATCAACAGACTCAAGCAATCTTTATTTTACAGTCTCAGACTGGCAGTTGTCAAGTTTCCGCTCGTTTTTTTTTTTAAATTATCACCTGATCAAACACCCGTAATGTCTGCTTTTTACACAACTATTTTCGTTTGTATCCTGATGCTAATTCATACCCTACACATTTACATGTAAAACTGATTTTCATTTGAAGAACTATCCTGGAGAAAAGACAATGGAGGAGAATTTGCAACACGACAGGTGGAATTCTCATCTAAAATGGCTAGACACGATTCTGGTTCAAAGAATTCGACAACTTTCTCACGCAGAATAGCTGAAACTGTAAAGATAAGAACGGTTACCTTTTAAAGATGGCGATTCAGTGGAGCGTGGAGTGTTCGGTGTCAATGGAGGAGCCTTATCTGTGTTATCCTGTGGTGATCTTTCACGGCTAGAATTTCCATTCTCGGCATCACAGTCGATATCTATCAATTTATTCTCATACGCCGCTTCCACAGTTCCTCTATTTTCAACTGGGCGTCGTCCGGCCATGGTAGCCGCTACAAACAATTGCAACACTGCTCAAGCTGGACAGCGGAAAAGATAATTCTACGGAATATGTTTCAGTAATATTCCAAATAATTATGCGGTGATCCAAAAGTTTTGCCAGAACCCACTCGATCTTTTATCTCAAAATTCATTCAGGCGTTTGTAGTGGAGCCACAACATTCATTTTCATTGGTTTAAATGAAACTGTCGTATTATGAATTATTGAAAAAACGACATGTGTTGAAAATTTCAGTCTCTAAATTTGACATTTTTGTTGTCGTATAATCGCAAAACACATCACCCTCGATGCTTCGGCTCTCGGAGAAGTGCCCTTGATATGAGCTGAAACGAACACCGTGGTTGTAGTTTCCCTCGAAGTAGTCAGGCAAACACTTATTCGAAGATGTTTAAAACGGCCATTGATAGATGTAAGTAACATGATTTAAAACAAAAAATTTGAAAACACTTGAAATACATTTTCAACCAAACCGTCTTAAGTTCAAATTTATGCCTCGTAAATGGATTGGATTTGGAGAGAAACACCTCATTTTTATCAATAGATATCCTTAACTGAGAGCGCAACCTGAAATGATCTTGGACTTTAAAATTATCTGATGTCTCGCTACGTTTTTAATACGCCAAATTTTCATCCGTGTAATGAATTTTTTTAACCAAGACGCTGAGGCCATGGAAACAAACGGCTTCCACAAATATTCAAACAATTAATATCAATTTAATTGTAGAATAAAACAAGGGAAAGGGAAGAAATAAGAATCCAAATAAAGAAAAATAATTTAGAAAGACATATATATTGAGAGCAAATTCGTTCTCTTATTGGAAACTTTTACTGCTGGGTATGCAAATGGCTACCATCATTGAGGGAACTTGGTACAGAATCGACAGTTAGCCTTGTGAGTGAAAGAGGTTGAAGTGTGACATGTGGTCAAATGTCAGGCATGCGCAACTGAACCAATTTTGGCCAGCAGGAGACCAATTTCCCGCGAAAAATATGTAAGGAAAAATAAACAAACAGCTAGGACACAAAATATACGAAAAGTAAAATATTTAGACATTCGTAGCAAAATAAAGCAAGCAAAGCAGTTAAAAGAGAGGACGTAAGAATTTTTTATTTCAGACTTTATCCGATTACCAAAATATTATGTTGGTTTACCATTCTGTCTAGAACGTAGCCAAAAAAAAAAAAAGGTGTGCGTGTTTTAGAAAAGTGGACTTATTAGCTATAGAGTGGTTGTTTCAATTTTAACTCGTTCATGACAGCTTGGTTCTGAGGAGTACCTGGAGGTTCCGCCCCTAGTTCAAGGTAATCTCTACCAGTTTATCCCCTTTATGAGCAAATCGTCTCATCACATGTAATAGGTTTTCTCTCAGTACCTAATCCCTTGAACTTGAATTGAACTTTATTTTTATTTAGACACGGTAAATCTATCAGATAAAATAATAATATTATTACAATCTATTATTACAGTTACAATCTATTTTAATCTATATAAACATGATCTAAAATTTAAAAGTGAAGTAGAAAAAAATAAAGAAATTCTGCTTTACATAGATGCCGTGTGTGAAGCAGAATTTCTTTATTTTTTTCTATTTCACTTTTAAATTTTAGATCATGTTTATATAGATTAAAATAGATTGTAACTGTAATAATAGATTGTAATAATATTATTATTTTATCTGATAGATTTACCGTGTCTAAATAAAAATAAAGTTCAAGTTCAAGTTCAAGGGATTAGGTACTGAGAAATACCCTATCAAATACGATGAAATAGTTTTTGATGTTTCCCGCATTTTTTCTCTTTAAAATTGCTTAGCAAATATCTCTATGCCGATAGACCAAGGTTTGTTTAGGACGTCTTTCTGGTCAACATTTCCTTCCTGATACCCCCTGAGAGTCCACGGCCAAAGATTTCTCTAATCATCTCAATGTCTTTTATGATTTAAGCCGTAGATAACACTGTCTACTACCGGACACTTTCAGTAAATTTTGCTCCCCGAAAAAATGTCTCTGAGTGATCACTGAAAAGAAAAAAAAGAGGCTCCCATGTTAGGACTTAGAGTCCTTTAGGCTGGAATCTCTGCTTGATCCCTGGTACTGTCTTGTTATGTTACGTCCTTAGTTGTTGTGAACAGCATATATTATGAGTAAAATTGTAAAGACTTCCTAAGTATTTAATTTTCAGACTTTCAAGTACACTACAATAATATAAATTGAACTTAGAAATTCTCTGAGAGCCTTAATAAACTTCCCTAAACACGTTCGTTCAAAAACCTTATCTTCTTCGCGAACTTCGCGCTCCGCAAACTGTCTCATAATTAAAAGGGATAGTTGTCACTAAACATTAATAGTCCAGAATACACGATATATTTCTAATAGTCACGCGCAGCCGAATTTTTTCAATAGCGCCTGCACCAACGAGGCGCCCTCAAAAGTAACGCGATATACGCAAAAAAACACAATAGATACGACAAAAATATTTATAACTCTTAAGCGTGAAATGGGAAACAACTCGCCTCCTTCACCCCTAGCTAACCTTAAAAAAATATTTTCTCTATCTCTTGATGCGCCTTTCTTTACCTGTAGGTGTGGACTGTTGGAGTTTAGTAAGAAGCAGGTGAAACAAAACTTCCCTTTGTTGTTTAAATGCGCGATCATCCACTTAACCTTGAAAAAGAGAACTTGGTTCTTTGTGCTTTAGGAAAGATCAGTCATAAACTGACGTCAGGGATTGTGTGTAACGATAGACTAAAACCTCGTTCACTTGTAGGCCAAAACTGAAAAACCCCACCCTGACAAGGAGAGCAGTTCTGGGGCTGTCAAATGCAAATTTGAATTAATCAGCAAGGATGCCCAGATTGTGATATATTTAATAAGCTGTGAAACTGGTTTGACCCTGAAGTAACTGGGACTAAGTTTGGAGTCTCTGGCGGAAGTTAAGTCCTTATTTCTCCGCATGGAAATATCATTTTCAAGTTTGGTTAGATTCTTGAATATTCTCTTAAACGAAGTTATCTCTACTGCAATATCTTACACGCCTTTCTCTTTTAGGAAGTGGTTGAAACTGACGATTTGATTGAGGATTTGGGATTAAAGAAAAATCAAGTATGAAAAAACATAGGTTAAGATAATGAAAAAAATTTAGATTTCTCTTGACTAACAGACTTGTTGCTATTTGTTTTATATTTTATTTCTTGAATTAGACTTCACAAACTGGGATACTGATCAAGATATTGCATCTAAAAAAGACCTCAAAGCCATTCCAGGAAATTTGTGAATGAAACATTAGATCTGACACTCCCAATTGACGAATCAGTAAAGAATAGTTCATCTATTTCCGGCAGACACTTTTTAATTATGTTACAGGAAACGTTTAACAATCAAGCGAAGATGTTGGTGATTCAATTTCCTTTTCCTTTGTGTTTTTTGGATTGATGTTTTTTTCCCTCGTAGTCCTTGTTCTCTCTGTGCTGGCTTTTCTCTGACTTATGACCTTTGTCATATGTGGCAGATGCAGTAGGATACGGTGCAGGAGCAGGAGCAGGTGCTGGATAAGGAGCTGCTGCTGGAGCTGGATATGGGGACGGTGCTGGTGCTGGTGCTGGATAAGGGACCGGGGCTGGGAATGGTGAAGGCACTGGAGAAGGAGCTGGAGCGGGCACTGGAGAAGGAGCTGGAGCGGGCACTGGAGAAGGAGCTGGAGCGGGCACTGGAGAAGGAGCTGGAGCGGGCACTGGAGAAGGAGCTGGAGCGGGCACTGGGGACGGCACTGGTGAAGGCACTGGGGAAGGCACTGGGGACGGCACTGGGGAGGGCACTGGGGACGGCACTGGTGAAGGCACTGGGGAAGGCACTGGGGAAGGCACTGGGGAGCGCACTGGGGAGGGCACTGGGGAGGGCACTGGGGAGGGCACTGGGGAGGGCACTGGGCAGGGCACTGGGGAGGGCACTGGGGAGGGCACTGGGGAGGGCACTGGGGAGGGCACTGGGGAGGGCACTGGGGAGGGCACTGGGGAGGGCACTGGGGAGGGCACTGGGGAGGGCACTGGGGAAGGCACTGGGGCGGGTACTGGCGACGGTGTAGGAGTAGGCACTAGACCCGGCTGCAACAAAGAACCATGTTAACTATATCATCACTGCAAAGTGGAGGAAAGAGTTCCTCAAAGGAAAGCTCCTTGTTGAACTTATTACTGATTTTCACTGGGCTGGACGTTGCATACGTTTAGATACGTTCAAGCACATTCAAAATGCGCTTTCCCATTTTGATTCAATTGTGTCGAAGGCATAGCCAATTTATAATTGGAAAATTGAAGCGCAATGATTTTTAAAAACACAATTATATCAATGGGAAAGGAATTTGCATGAACATGGAAAAGGAAAAAGGCTTGGATTTAAATGTCGGCCTTGGCTTTTTAAAGTTCATGTTATGATTTAGCCAATTAGAATGCTTTTTACGGGAAACGAGGCACATCAGATAGAGACTATTCAAAAGGCCTCTTTGACAACCTGCGACAATTCAAATCTCGTTATACACTGCCAATATAGATTTCGAAGTAACATAATAAAAGGTATGTAGCCTTTACTTATTTCTAATTTAGCCAACAGCCCACATTTATGCAGCAGTTAATTACCAAAAGCAACAAAGAATTCCTGAAATCCGTTCCCCAAGACGGTTAACCCAAAAATAAGCGAAAGTATTAAAAGACCGACTGTTTTAACTTGAAACTTAATAGAACACTTCAAATAAACAAGTTGAGATGTTGTTGTCTCGTACTCGTTCTTGATTGGCTGGTTTTTAACATGTTGGAATTTATTGTTTCAGTCCTGGGGCCTGTTTCACGAAAGTCCAGGTAACCTTAACGGACCCGTAGAGCTGTTCTGATTTCATTCAAGATGGGAATTTCAAAAGTTTTGAAAATGATACAATAAAACTATCAACTTAAGAACAAAAAGGACTGGTGCGGGTGCCAGAACCTGTTTCCTATCCTTTAAATTTTGATTTTAAAACATGGCTTCGGGCCCCTTAAGTTACCGGGACTTTCGAGAAACCGGCCCCTGCCCTCTTATGAGTCTTATCGTTTCCGTGCACTGCCCCTTCCGCCCTCTTTTCCCCTCCCAGGTTTAGTAGATCCACCACAAAATTCTTCATCTCCCTCATTCAGTACCTCTCCGCTTCCGGAATCACTTCCAGATCCAGAACCTGGCTGATCACCAGAAGTAAATGCACTTCTTTGTTCCTCAGCTCCTAGGTGTGATATTTGTTTCGGAAAAAAACACAAATTGACCTAGTTTCAGCTTTTCCCGGTCTAACGTGAATTCTACATGTTGTAATTATACTCTACGTTAATTAGACAACTACTGTAAGGAAGTCTATATTGCATGACCAAAGCAAAGATTTCAAATTTTGTCATCGGAATCAGTCGAGTCATGTTTCATTTAGGCCATTAACTCGCGATAAAGATTTTCTTCACACCATCCTTAATATGTACCATTTAAAATACTAAAGAGCATTGTCGAAACACGCTGCGGAGCCCAATGCCTATTCCACTAAAGGAAACTCTACCTAACCACCTTGATTCGAACAGAATATTTAAGAAACAGCAATTTATTTGGTCCTATACTAAGAAATATCGACGTTTATTTCATTTTCAAGTTACGGTTCTTGATAACTGGACTGTTTCAAACTCACATATTCATTCCACGCCGATTAGAATGTCAGCGAACGTTCATGTCCTTAATTAGAAGAATTGTTTAGCTCAGCTTGATAACAAGCAGTCTGACATCTTAGGCTAACGTAAGCGCTACGTGATGGTGGAGCAAAAAGGATCTCTTAAACTTTGATATTAAAATCGATTGATTCGACAAAGTTGCTTGATTGCAGAGAATCGATACTTACCAGTGACAGAAGAGGCGGCTGCAAAGCCTATTATAATAAAAGCGCACCAACCAAGACTGAGCTTCATTTTCTAACAGAGACCACTATGTAAAAACAAAGTAAGTATAAAATATATGACAGAAATTTGAAAAAAAAAAAAAACTGTTATCGTCATGTAATGACTACAACTTCGACTTGAGAGCTGTTGCCGAGGCCGATTGTTCTGTTCGTTTACAGATTAATCATAACAACGGTAACAACGGGTTTTAGGGCAAGGCTCAGGTCATCTGTTCAACTGAGGGTGAGACATATTACATAAACCGAGGCCTTGCTGGTTCTCGCTATCAAAACTCAATCATTTTTCTCCTTGTTTTCCGAAACATGAAGGAAAATACTTGTTTTTGGTAGGATTTAACCAAACCAGTGCCAACTAGAGTTGGGTGCTTTCTTGCAGCCGATCAGAATTGGATGGTGACATATTTGCACTATAGTTAGTCACTGAAAATTAATAAGCCGCATCCTTAGATGTCCTCAAGAGGTGAATGTGGTTTGACTGAGGAATGGGCAAATGCGTGCTTCAAACTCGCTTAAGGAAATTTGACACAACAGTTCCAACCACCTAAGCCTGTATTCCATGAATGCGTAGATTCTCCGCAGCTAGAGAATACCATCCTTACCGAAAATTATCCGTAGGATGGTTACTTTTACAGATTCTTTTGAGATAACCCTGAATTGGTGCGATCCAACAATTGAACTTAAGACGAACAACTTCAGAGGTGAGGCATCCACTCTGTGAGGGATTTAATCAATAACTGCATATAGAGAAAATTCGAAATACTATTTGTCATAGTAATCCTGGTCAGAAAGACTTCCTTAAGTCAACGTTAACACCCGCCGCAGGTAAAAAGCTGCGACAATGAAACAAAGCAAAACAACTACCGGTTGGGGCGGGAGGGGGAGTGGGAATAAAATCAAGTACATTTGACTACGCTTTTATCGGTAGTTATCCATCATCTAAACAAAGGTCGCTAAAGAATTGATGAAAGTGCCAATTCAATTCTAAAGAAACTTTTTTTGCTGGGTCGGTGAATAGGTAAAACCCTAAGCTAGATATACACGTGGGTTTCATAAGGATACATAGATGATTCTCACAAATAAATAATGGTGAGGTTTTGAACGTTAGCGATTTCCTCTTTCTAAGGCATCGCATCTTTTCTTGATTTCGCTGCGGTGGTTGACTTATCTCATGACTCCACGTTGAAGCTCAATAAACTGTTCAAGAATTGTGTCTACATGTGAACAATTGTACTCTTTGCATAAACAATTTGGAGCGCAAAGCGATACCACAAAAATATTGAATTTACACCAAAGATTGTGAGTTTTTCACAATCGAATGAAATCAAAGAGTTCATCTGTTTTGTCTTCCATTGACTGGTAAATAAAATGTAAGGTTATGTACTGAAATCAATAAAGACAGCATTCTTTTTAAGTACAACCACACTGATCAACTGTAACAAAGAAAGCCTTCGCGCACAACACATTAATGAGTTGATTGCTTACTGCTTCAAATTCAAGGTTTTTGCGCTCACAACGACACTCAGCCTTTAAATGAAAATTGTTTGTCACCCTTACCTATCTCCGAGCTGTCTTTCCAACACTCGAATCGTCAAAATATTTCTTGGATGGCAAATTAATTGGTATTAAGGGAATATGACAAATAGTTAGAAAAAATGTCGTGTCTGTCCAAGCACATATAAGACAGTAAATGGCAGGTGTTGGGGGTCTACCAGGATCACTTTTTAATGAGAAACCATTAAATCCTCTTTTCTTATGTCAAAGGCTCGACGAAGCGGTAAGTCAAGATCGTCTAAAAGGCACCTGAATTAACGTTGAACAAAAGCTCTTAATTGAAAACTGTCAAACCTGCATTTCCTCTGAGTAAAGTTGTCACAGATGAAGCAAGTGAATCACAAGACAAAAAGATTTTCCTTGGACAGGTATTTGCCTAAAGTAATCGCAAACGAAAACATTTTTGGCTCATATAATGTCATTTGTCTTGCCCCAGAAAAAAATTGTCCATACGTTGGCTTGCATTAAAATTTTTAAGACTGCACTATGCCAATAAAACCATTAATTGAGCGGGGGGTAGTGGGGAGGGGTTTGCAAAGATTAGCGTCATAAGACCACACGACTAGCAATTCGCGCCGAAGAAGGAGGGGAAGGTCGCCTTCACAATCCTTTTCAAGTGACAAGGAGTATTTTGATAATTTTTTTTTGTCCCTAGGATACAAGTTTCTCCAAACTTTAAGTCAATAAGATTCAAACTGGTTTTAGTTGGCATGGATAATTAATTAAGTCCATGAAAAAGTGGCAGCGACATCTTTTTTAGATCAATTTAGTTCCGTGACTTTTCGCCAGGTATCCCTTATCCCTGAGTGGCTATAAGCAAAGCTTTCTACTGTTTTGAATGTCGGAAATTACATTTCTTAAGAACGCAAACATGTCCCACACTATTTACGTGCACATGGCTAAATGCATTTTCAGAATCATTTAGGCAAATCTTAGTACTTTCCAAGAGCCAAATGGTGTGGTCATAATTGGAATAGGATTGCACCCACCTTCCTTATCAATTTACGCCGCAGAAAACGGAATAAGCTCTGAATTAGTTGTCGAGGTCATTGTAATCAGTGGTGTTAGTAACATTTTTTATGGCAGTGTCCTCCTTCTGACTTAATGAATTTATTGAAGGCCAGGTTTTTTTATTTTTTTGTTAAATATAGAGGCAAGACCGATACAACGTAGATAAGTTTTAAAACGGAGCACTATATTTCGGCTGGCCAAACCAGCCAGTGAAGCACCTGAAGAAGGCTGGTATCCCCCAAAATATACACAGTTTGAATCATATATTAAATGAAGATACCATCTTCTTGTTATGATTGAAATACAGTTCAATTAATCATACTCCTAAAAAAGCGTACGCTTTATATTTTTTTCTGATAGTAGCCTCTATTCGTAATGTTATTTTGAAAAGAATGCTTTATGATTTTGTTTGTGAAAAAAAATTGTGATTAACTAATTTGATATGATTCCGCTGGGAGCCCCCTATCATCGCGATATTAAAGAAATACTTTTGGATTGTCAAAAGGAACTCACCTGGACCACACATTTCACAGCTCTTCTTGCAGTTCTGAGCCATGTAGTCAGGTCGCGTCGCACATTCATTCTTTGACACCCATTCTGGACAGCGTTGGTCGATGTCTTCACATTTGTCAGTATCTCCTGATACAAATTCAGCAAATTTTCCAAGTTATTGACACGATGAAGAATGCCTCAGAATAATTGATGATTAAAAAATCATTCATACCCATGATCTAAGGACACCACAGAAAGTTTTTCCAGCATAAGTCGTCATTCTATACGGGGATTACCCCATCAAAAATTTAACGACAACCATTTGGCCATTACATGGTGAAAAAAAGGTGTGGACTTGGTAGATTTACTTCCCTTTTTTATAGTATATATTACATTTCATGGTGGAGGTGCACATAGCAACACTTCACCTACGTTCAGACTGTTCATAGACACCCCACTCAAATCAAACTAACGTTTTTCTAAACATTACTTGGAAGGAAGTAAAGCAGGTGGCCACTGAAATGTGCAGACGAGGAATTGAGCAGCAAAAAGAACCTTAGCGTGCTGGACATCTCAGAAAATCAATTGGACCGCTGCAGAAGAGTCCAATAGAGCGCAACCAAGGAGCACATCTATTTGAGAAGTTAAGAGTAAAACAAGTTTGATCTTGGAACTTTCCTCGGCGATGTCAAACGCAGCACACGATATCACTCTACCACTCTTCTGTCTACATATGGCAAGGAGGAATATCTTATGATATGTGTCATGCCCAGTACTGGTCATTAAACAAATCCAGCAGCGTTATCGTTAAACCATATGATAGATTTATTACCTCTCGCTCTTCTGCAGAACCGGCAGCTCCATGGACACCTGTCAATCATGTAATGGTAATTGGACGCGCAGAATCCATTTTTAGCCTCTTTTGAGCACGATTTAACTCTATCATAACACTCCAGCGGATTGATACGAACTATGGGGTAAATAAAAATGGTTTACAGTTTTACCGTCACTACCACATGCAACGATGTGTATACTGACTTGATTTATTTAAGCAAAAAGATCGATAAGCTTTTATGACCAATAAAAAAATAAACAGAAGTGTCTTGAGGACGCATTTTTTTTAACGACATGATATTTGCATCTCTCTCTCCCTCTCTCTCTCTCTCTCTCTCTCTCTCTCTCCTCTTTTGATGCAATAATGTTGTGATAAAGCGTATTTGTTTACCGCAGAAGACACTATGGTGGGGGAGTTCGAGATGGACAATTGTAAATTAAGAAGCAAAACAAAACAACAGTAACCCCAACAACAAAGGCAGCGATAGAATTCCGAAAACGTAGGTCAAAGTCTGCTTTGGATCAAATCCACGGTCACCGCGAAATTCAAAGACTAGTATCAATTCATGAAGAGAGGTCGTGGGAATCTTTAACTAAGAGAGCCCTATGACACAATTAAGTTAAATTACTGGATGTACAGTATGTCTGACCTCGAGAAACAACTAATGTTATCGGGGCACCTTGTACGGCTCCTCTCGTAAAAAGATGAAATACTGAAACATCCGAACAAACTCTAGATGTAACACGCAATGTAATAACGATTTTGAAGAGAAGAAACTCTAATAGAAATGACACTTCTTTCGAAACCAATCTTTTTTATGACGCACGTCCAAATGTTGCAATATCTATGTGAGTGTTTTTTCATCAAGGCACTACATCATGAAATAAACTATGTAATTTAATTTTTGAGATTGCGTATTGGACCAATCCTGCTGCCTAATGACTGAAAAATTGAAAACGACCACATTGTAAACTGTGATAGAAATCAGTTCTCAGGTCTTTGTGATTTGGGTGAACATTTGGTTGGACTCCTCTCCAGAACACATCAGTTAATTTAGAAGTGGATCTACCAGAAAACAGTTGTTTACACTGTACCTGAGACAATGACATGTATAATGATAGAGAAGATAGCATTTTGAGTCTTTCGTTCGCATTCAAACATCCCGTTATAAGTTTCGTGGTATCTGAAGAATTAAATCAAAAGGTGTGTAAAGAAAAAAAAGCTAAATTTCTATTTAATTTCCATAGTTAAATCTACGTTCATTAAATTCTCATCGAGGAATTGTATAGAACTATAATTTTTGTTATTAGAGTCATAAAATAAGATTTGAAAGGGTTGTTCTCAATAAATTTGAGAAAAGCACGTATTAGGAGAAATGTTCAGGGGCTGGAAGCCCGTTGTTCAGTTTAGAAAAAAGCCATCTCCCACCCCTAGCCTAATCCTGGGAAAGCCATTGATGAGTGCATATTTCCAACTTTAACAAGATGTAATTTTGATCAATCACTCAATCAAGACTTTATTGTACATGTGACTGCACATGACATTAACAATATTAGCTTACCCTAGATCCACGATCTTTCAGCCACTGAAACTCGTCCTGGATTTCAACGCCGTGCACCTTTAGGTAGCTGGGAACTTTCTTCGGTTTCGGTTCGCCGAATGACCCTCCAAACAGCCTCGAGATAATACTGATTGAAGACAAACCTCGCAAAGCCACGCTAGAGTAAGGGCTGCACGCGGCAAATGTGACGCCCTTGGCCAAACGACTGACTTGCATATTTTGTTACTTAATGGAAACAGAAGTAAAACTCTGTGCTGTGGAATTCCATCTGCTTTGTTTCCCGATCGCAGTTGAAATATGCAAAGAAATGATCAATCCATCTGGATATCTCGATGCTTGTCCATTTTAAATCGTGA
Source organism: Stylophora pistillata (assembly GCF_964205215.1). Classification (NCBI taxonomy): domain Eukaryota; kingdom Metazoa; phylum Cnidaria; class Anthozoa; order Scleractinia; family Pocilloporidae; genus Stylophora; species Stylophora pistillata. Next base: position 24,555,213 of record NC_142524.1, read on the forward strand.
GCGCGGACCCTAAACCTGTTCAGCGGTTACGGTCATTACGATGGTCGATAGTTACGCTGTGTGGTAGACCTGAAACTTCTCCAGCGGAAATAAGAACGCTCGTTGTGTGACTTTGCTCTGGTGGTGACAGCATAGAAGTCGCCTCAGTTTTCTTTTAATAGGCAAAAAGCCTGATTTTGTTTTCAAGTATTTTTTTATCCGCTGGCTGTACGATGGTGGTAACTCGCAACCTGTACAAAGTGTACAAAGGGACCGGTCATTCTTTATTGCCTGAACGGGATGTGTGTGTGTGTGTGTGTGTGTGTGTGTGTGTGTGTGTGAGTGTGTGTGTGTGTGTGTGTGTGTGTGTGTGTGTGTGTGTGTGTGTGGGGGTGGGGGGGGGGCGTGGGGGAGTATAAAGCGATGGGAAGCTTGTGTAACAATAAAATATATCTGATCCACCCTGAAGATCTTTTGTATTCTTATGACCCCCCTTCGATTCATTTGTAGTCAATTTCCTATAGCTTCTCCTCCATGCCTTGTCAGCGACGACTGGCCCCCTCTCCGTTGCACTTGAAAACCATCAGATCCCTCAAAATCGTCTAAACTCCCTCCCCTGGGTAATAAATTAGGACTAATCCCCAACAACATACAAAAGACTTCAAGCATGATAAACATTTCATCGTTTCATGCAAAAACATTTTGAGCATACCTTGGCGGAAAGTGGAGCTATTGCCTCTATCTCTAACATCTTGGGTCCAGAACAGTTGACTTATGATAAACTGAAAATTAAATGGCGTGTTTCAGTTCCGTGGCGAAGACTAGCTTCGCACTTTGAAGGTGTATGTATTTATCATGGGTTACGTAAACCTTTCTTTGGGGTACAGATGTTGATCGGATTAGAGCCGTACCGTTTCTCAATGATGATAACACGATTCAGTCCTTAAAGGATGAACTCCCAGCATATCTGGCGATTGTAGGAAACATCCTAGATGATTTTGATGCTCTTGCGGACACCTGGCGATGGTGGAGAAACAAAGCTGCAGAAATACCATCCTGGGCCTCTACTGTCTAGAAAATCGCCCTTGTACAGCCATCATTTGCTGCCAATGAGAGGGTGTTTTCGTTGCTGGTAACAAAATGTTGTTACAATTGCTTCATTAGCGCCAGGTAGGCTAAATATTCGAGCTATTGTCATTTATATTCATTGGCGTCTTACGGCCGCCCCTACGCCCTCAACTTAAATACCCAGTGACTAGGGGTTGTCAGTTTCTCTTAGAAGAAGTTTTTACATATACGAACATAGTTTAGATTGTTTTGTAGGGTGGTTTCTTTTTCTTGCTTTACTTTTTACATTTCCGAGTTTTTCATTCCGTTGATGTATCATTCCTATCAATTTTGTTGACGAGGGCATAATAAAGAGGGTCGCATACGGCTCGTTTGAGCGGGGTAGCGAGTTAGAATATAAATACTACTGATCACTATACATCGCATACATGTTGACGTTAAGTTCTTATAGCTTTTTAGACCGAGCTCGTTTTAGATTGACGAGTCTATCAAAGAATTGTTCCTCCGCATTAAAATTTTTTTCCATTTAGGCGTATTTTGAACTTTTCGATTTTTCGGAGAAAAAAAACCGCGATAGAACTTTTTAATATAATTTTCGAAAAAGTTCATTAAAAAAGTCCTTTGGAAAAAATAAAACCAATGACGAAATTTTCCAACCGTCGGAAATTTCGCAACTTTTCTTAAGTCCCACTTGATTATACTTATGTACGCAGGTGGCACTCGGCTAGCTAGATTAAGCTTTGATGTTAAAGAACACATCATAGAGAACTGTTCGAGGTCCAACCCGTCGGTGCCTTTCGATGAGGCCATCACTGAGGGAAGCTGTCGTTTCACTCACTACCAGGATCATCAGAAGTCACCACATTCAAAGTTTCCCTACAGTTGAATAAGTATTTAATAAATAGATTCCTTATTACCGTGGGTCCATTCAGAGAAAGATCACAAGGAAGTAGCACATGAGGAGCAGCCGAGTGTGTCAATGATGTTTTTACTAATTCTTACCACTAATTACTTCATGAAATAAAGAAGCGAAAAAGTTGCTGAAGGTGACGTCATCTATGCTTCTATCCTCCAAGACACTCTTTTTCTTCAAATAAGGACGTTCAGGCTGCGATTAACCAAAATTTCAAGAACATAGTTAGAACATATCCTGGCCGAGAGCGTATTTACTTTCCTCTTTCATTTTGTGAGAAGTATAATAAAAGGTAAAAGAAAAGTAACAGTGTGGTCTAACAGGACAACTGTTTGTTATACAATTCAAAGTACACGTATATACACATAATAAAGCCTGCCATTCTAGTTAACAAATGGTGAACGCCTTATCGTGTACTTTTGAATTATGGATGCATGCGGGAGGCTGCTAACCACGAAAGAAGCGTAAGAGTCGCACGAGGCGATAGCCGAGTGCGACTCTAGCTTCTTGAGTGCTTAGCAAACCTCCCAAGTGCATCCAATAACTCAATAGTACACGCTATGGCGTTCACCATTTGTTTTATAACATGACATTGATACATTGGAACAAGAGTTCCCTTTTATTTAACAAATCTTACGTGATCAGAAAAAACAAGGGCCCGCGGAAAAATAGTCTTACATTTGCTCACGTCAGCAGCATGCACCCGTAGGCAAATAGTAGATGCTGAATTAACCAATCAGAGCGCGCGCTTTGCTTTAGTTATGTTATAATTCCTTTTAAGTAGTCGCACGCATGGTGATTAAAACCGCACGGGAAGTATATTGGTGGGGATCCATGGAGCCATAGTAAAAGGGAATATAGCCAGCAAGGCTGTTCCATTGAAAATAATTTCTGAATTCTGGATGAACTCTTTCAATTAACATAATCGACTTAAATCTTCCGCTTTGCAATTTATCATTCCCCGAGGTTTGTACATACAAAAAAATTAGGACTCGACGTAGATCTGAACAACGTTATATTTTTTTCTTAGCCATGCTCTGTTCTTGGCCATGGTTTGTTCTTGGACCATTTCTGGGTGTTCAACTGCAGATGGGTTTGAGCACTGTGCGGTTTCTTTGATCTCTGCCCTCATACATTAGTCATTTGGAGATAGAACCACCTGCGATACAAACATTTTTTCGACTGTAAAAAATCAACATAAAAGTTACGTGTTTATTCGAAGGATGATGTAAATTAAAGAATACGGAAGGACATTGACGTATCGAGCTATAAATAATGCTGTTCCAGCACATATGGTATCGTGAATTATTCATTTCATTACATTCTTTTGCGTTTATGGAGTGCGGGGGACCTCTAGAATAAGTATGCAGTTAAAAGGCGTCACTTGTCTCCAATGAATTCTCCCTGGTCTTAAATTGGTTGTTTATGAGACTTTTATAACGAAAATAAACTGTACAGGGCTTCACAGTGCACTTAAACAGAATGAAAAAAGAGCGCGGACTTTTCACATGTACGCTTCCTCTCGCCGAATCCTAGTACGAACCTTTCTTATTTCGACATGTTGATCGATGTTCAGTTAAATAGAACGATAGAAGTTTAAACCGGGTCGAATACAGCCTGTAATTCAAATGGCATAGCACAGTGTTGCCTTTGACGCATAGCTGGTAAAAAATAAGTTCCCTTTCATTTAACAATTTCAAAACATAAAAACAATTAGCAACAGATCGCGCGTCGTTTGACTTGTACTAAATTCAGAAAGTAATTAACCAAATGATGTCGATAACTGTCAGAACTAAGTAATATAAACCCCCTTCAAAGCAAACGATCTAGAAGCTCAATCGCGCTTTAGGGAAAGGTTACGCTGTATTCCACCACGAATAAGATGTCAAAATCCTTGGGTTTCCTGTGCCTCGTGGCTTCAGTGTTAATGATGACTTTTTTTCGAGAAAGTCAGGCTTACATGCCTATTCCACGGTGTCCGAAGGGTTCGCCAAAATGCCCTTCATATAAGCGCTTTCTACTGAGCCGGGAAGAGAAGGTAACTCAAATATTTACATTCATTTAAGCACTTCAAATTGTCGAAGTGTGGGTAGGACATTTTTTAAATTTCTCTACGACAAAAAAAAAAAAAAAAAAAAAAAAAAAAAAAATGAGCGCATGTGCCTGTAGTAACAACCTGAGCTGAATAGAATTATAATCTTCAGTTAGGACAAGACTGTACAAGGAATAAATCATTTTGGTTTTGGTAATACACCTCAGTCGACTTTCTTTCTTCTTTTCCGGTTTAAAAAACAATCCTAGTTCTCCAAACGTATTCAGAGTAGGGATCGAGGCTTGGATCGGTTTGGTTTAAAAACTAACTGCGATGTCCCTTAACCTGTTACCTTTCGAGATATTCTCCTGTTTCGAGATATTCTCTGTTACCTTTCGAGATATTAACCTGTAATCTTTGAGATATTCTCCTAAAGTCTTTGGTGAACAGGTACTGATCGGATGAGTAATAAGAAAGTAGAAAAATATCCACCAAGGTTGTCTATCGGACATCACACCTCCTTCTCAGTGATGGCTGACTGAGAAATGTTTAAACAGTAGTTGTTTCTCAAGTTTTCCTTTAAAATGTTTGTACGGGAAATTGGCGCAGCCGGCCAAAATTGATTCATTAGCGCATGCTCGACGTTTTACCGCTGGGTTGCTGTGTTGTGGTATCGTAAAAAAATTGCCTTTAGAAGCTATGAAAATGGACGAAATGCAAAATGTTTTAACCATCAGTTAGGAGAATAATACAATTTGGGTGCAAGCTGGCGTCACGCGTCAAATTTGAGTGTACAGAGCGAAAAGAAGTTAATTTTTTAATTTTTGATTAGTCAGTTCTGTCATTTGAAATAGCACGTTCCGTTTCAAATATCACTGTTTCAGGTAGTTCGTGAACATCAAAGACGCATTTGTGAGGCCGCACGTACTTTAAACTGCGAAAGTGAAGAACTACAGTGAAGATAGCTGGAAGATGACGGACGCCATTAAGGAATACCTGTTTAGTTGGAAGTTTTGTTAAATTAAAAACCCTCTGTCACTTACAATAAAGTGAAATGCTTAGTTTAACCAGCTTGCCGTCTGAACTGAGTTACAAATTTTTAGAAGCGACGCGAGTAACGAGGGAAATGTCACCTGTTTTCTTGTTTGACATAATTACGTACAGCCTAAAAACAGAACAGAAAGTTACAGGTACTTGTAACTCAAAGGTGTGGTAGATGTAAATGTAGTCAAAATCAACAACCCATATGTTGCATTTACGAAGACCACCTCTGGACTTTCCATACATTGTCGGTGTATGTGGGCTGTTCATATTGATGAAAGGAAAGCAGAAAATGGCCTTAATCTTGCTCTTGCCATTTAAGTGTTTAAAGCAGAGCTACTTCTCACATGAATGGCAAACTGTGGTTACTGTAACATGTGATGTGCAGAGGCCATTTAGTGAGGTGCAGCACTGTTTTTAGTGGTAAAACTGCATAATCAAGATTAAAAGCAGTTGTCTTCCGATCTCCTGCAATCTATATCTGGGTAGGCAAGACCCCCTCGCCCCTCTTGGTTAGGGATTTTGACATAACGCACAGCCTTACTGCCATCTCCCACCCCTCCCCTAATCCTAGGAAAGCCATTGATGAGTGCCGCTATTTCCAACTTTAACAAGATGTAATTTTTGATCAATCAATCAATCAATCAATACTGTATCGTACATGCAGCTACACGCGGGATCAACAATATTAGCTTACCCTCGATTCACGATCTTTCAGTGAATCTTTATCGTTCTCATGCAATAACATTTTGAGCATACCTTAGCGGAAACTGGAGTTATTGCCTCCATTTATAACATCTTGGGTCTAGAACAGTTGACTAGTGATAAACTGAAAATGGCGTATTTCAGTTCCGTGGCGAAGACTAGCTTCGCACTTTGAAGGTCTATACTACTGATCGCTATTACATTGCATACGTGTTAACGTTGAGGTCTTATAGCTTTTCAGATTTTTCTCAGTGCCTTTTCCAATATTTATCATGAAATTGCCTCTATAGTATCTACTTAAAATAATATGCTAAACATTTTGTGGACACTTCAGGGATCTTTTCTTCCCAATTTGTTTATGCAGATTAGCATCAGTATGGCAGAGTTTTGAATTTATTCAAATGTTCTTCAACGATAAAAAAAGAAAATATTAAGTAGGAATCAGGGCGCGCGTAACTGGAATTTTTCAAAGGAAAGGAGGGTTAAGACCTGTGAGCAGACCTATCGCATGACATACGTAGCCCTCTGCACCCTACCCCTCAAGGTTTTAAGCCCCACTTGATTATACTTATGTACGCAGGTGGTACTACTAGATTAAGCTTTATTGTTGAAGAACACATCACCGAGACCTGTTCGAGGATCCAACCCGTTGGAGGCTGACGTTTCACTCACTACTAGGATCATCAGAAATGACCACATTCAAAGTTGCCTAAAAGTTGAATAAGTATTTAATAAATAGATTCCTTACTGCCGTGGGTCTACTGAGAGAAAGAACACAAAGAAGGGCCAACACTCGAAACGTCAGCTTTTGTAATCGTTACGGTGGCCAATTTTCCATTTCAACTTTGTTGATATATCCAAATTATACCACAAAGAAGTGGCGCACGAGTAGCAACCGAGTGTGTCAATAATGTTCTTACCACTATTTATTTCATGAAATAAAGAAGCGAAAAAGTTGTTGAAGCGACGTCATCTATGCGTCTATCCTCCAAGGCACTCTTTTTCTCCAAATAAGGACGGCCAGGCTGAGATTAGCCAAAATTTAAGAACATAGTAAGAACACATCCGGGCCGAGAACGTCTTTATTTTCCTCTTTTTTTCTGAGAGAAGTATGATAAAAGATAAAAGAAAAGTAACAGCGTGGTCCAACTGGACAAATTTCTGTTACACAATTCAAAGTACACGTATAGACACATAATAAAGCCCACCAATCTATTTCACTTTAATTAGTCGCACGCATGGTGATTAAAACCGCTCGAGAAGTATATTGGTGGGGATCGATGGAGCCATAAAAAGGAAGATAGCCAGCAAGGCTGTTCTACTGAAAATAATTTCTGAATTTTGGATAGATTCTTTCAATTAACATGATCGGCTTAAATCTTCCGCCATTTCTGAGTGTTGCAACTGCAGATGGGCCGGGTTTGAGCACTGTTCGGTTTCTTTTGATCTCTGCCTTCATATATTAGTCATCTGGAGATAGAACCACCTGCAATATATACATTTTTTCGACAGTAAAAACTCAACATGTTGTAAAAAAATTAACGTAATAGTTACGTGTTTATTCTAAGGATGATGGAAATTAAAGAATAGAGAAGGACATTGACCTATCGAGCTATATATAATAATATATATTTTCAGTATATTTAAATGAGAATTGCACATCATATAAAGCAATTTTAGTTAAACCACAAATTAAACTTTCAATTAAGAAAGTCTAACGACGCCATACGAAGAACAAATTTTTTACCAAGAGTTGATTCTTTTAGGGTTCGTGAACTACTTTCAGCATTAGAAACTAATTCCTTTCAGTTGAATAGAAGGCACCGGTTACGCCATCTTTTTAAAGGTATTTAAATATTTTTCTCTCTAAAGTAAAACAACTTCCTTTTGTCGTGTACGTAATTGCATACATGGCCTAGATAATTGCATATTCCATATGCTAGGATCAAACTCCTTTGAATAAAGATCTTTTCTTTTGTCACCTTTGGACTTGATCAGTTGATTATAAAAAAATGTGGTCCTTTTAGGCCTGTAGCTTGTCAAACAATATACCAAAAGCCCATGGCTCAAGACACTGGCTGGCCTCTCTAATATAAATGTATGCAAAGTTGAAAAAGAAACACACACATATTATCATCTCTTTGTCAGGCACTGTGGCACTGTTTGCGGCCGGGCTAAGATGGAGATTTTAGCTGTTTAACCCGCTCACACGCTTGCATTTTCAGGCTCTTTAATTTTATCGTCGTTTTTCTCAGTTTTAATGTATCCATGTACTTCAAAGTGAAAATAATAGCAATATAGTATATGCTCTTGGTTATAAATATGTTTTGGACCCCTCTAAGATAGAGTCCGTAAATCCTTGCCTAGAGGCTCGGGCTGAAATAACTCTGAATCGGCCCCAAAACATATAACTATACCTCCATGCGCTGTTTTGTTAACGGCTCTTTCCCATTGATCTAAAAACATTGACGCAATCAATATCCTTTTTTTTTTAATTCCAAGAATATCTCGTCTGGATATTTGAACCTCCGTTAAAGTTAAAGATTTTTTTAATGAGCGCCTGAAAAGTAGTAACAAAGGCCAAGATCGCCGAGGTAAAGTAGCTCTCGCAAAGCTGTTTACGAAAATGTCTCTTTTAAAATTCAAAATGTATTTAAAACGTACTCGAGAAGCCAAAATAATAACAATAAAAAAATGTATCTTAAGTGCTGATCACAAACTGAATGTGCTTTGTCTCTCCATCAGGCAGAAATTAGATTAAATACGTCAATCAAACTCCTCGGGAACCTCAGTTGTTCCGACAGAAGAATAATATTCTGAGAACAAAGCCAGATGAGCCAGCTGTACGTACGGGCTCCCAAGTCGCTGAACTAGTCCTTTAAGAAGCATTGATGAAGAATTCCTCCTATATTGTTAGTGAAAACGCCAAGAGTGGCAGTGAAAAGTTAAAAAAAATAATATTTTTTAAATCCAATGTGTAGCTTGTCTGTCTGTTCCGGCACAGATGGTATCGTGTATCATTCATTTCATTTCATTTTTGTGCGTTTATGGAGGGCGGGGGAATCTGTAGAATAAGTGTGCAGTTAAAACCCGTCACTCTTGTCCAACGAATTCTCCCTGGTCTTAAATTAGTTGTTTAAGAGACTTTTATAACGAAAATAAACTGCACTGGTCTTGACAGTGCTCATAAACAGAGTGAAAAAAGAGGGGGTGGACGTTTCACATGTACAGCCCCTCTCGCCGAATCCTGCCCCGAACCTTTCTCATTTGGACATATTTACGCTCAGCTAAATAAGGCGGTAGAAAGTATAAGCCGGGTCGAATGTAGCCTGTAATTCAGTATGACAAATAACGCAGTATTGTCTCTGACGCTTAGCTAGTTAGGGATAAGTTCCTTTTCATTTGAAAATTTCAGAACATAAAAATCCATTAGTAACAGAGCGCGCGTCGAAGAGTTAAATTGAATTTTATTAACCGTTTGACTTGTATTAAATTTAGAAGGTAATTAACAACGTGATATCGATAACTGTCAAAACTAAGAAATATAAACCCCGTGTCAAAGCGAACGATCTAGCAGTTCAGTCGTTTTCGGGAAAGGTTACGTTGTATTCCACCACGAATAAGATGTCAAAATCCTTGGGTGTCCTGTGCCTTATGGCTTCAGTTTTAATGATGACTTCTTTTCAGGATAGTGAAGCTCTCATGCCCACTTCAAAATGCCCAAAGGGTTCCCCACGTTGTCCTGGAAATAAGCGCTTTTTACTTAACCAGGCGGAGAAGGTAACACAAATGTTTACTTTTATTTAAGCACTTCAAATTGTCGAAGTGTGAGTGGGACATTTTTTAAATTTGTCCACGACAAAAACAAAAACAAAAAAAATTGAGTGCATGTATTTGTGGTAACAGCCGGAGCTGAATAGAATTATAATCTTCAGTTAGGACAAAAGCACAAGGACTGAATCATTTTGGTCCTGGTAATATACTTCAGTCGACTTCCTTTCTTTTTTTCCGGCTTAAAGAATAATCCTAGTTCTCAAAATTTATTCAGAGTAGGGATTAAGGTTTGGATCTGTTTGGTTTAAAAACTAACTGCGATGTCCCTTAACCTGTTACCGCTCGAGGTGATCCATTTGGATATTACGATTTTCTTGCAACTCTTTGGTGAACAGGTACTGAGTAATAAGAAAGTAGAAAATTATCCACTAAGGTTGTGTATCGGACATCACACCTCATTCTCAGTGATGGCTGACTGAGAAACTTTTAAACAGTAGTTGTTTCTCAAGTTTTCCTTTAAAATGTTTGTACGGGAAACTGGCGGAGCCGGCCAAAATTTATTCGTTAGCGCATGCTCGACGTTTTACCGCTGGGTTGCTGTGTTGTGGTCTCGTAAAAAAATTGCCCTCAGAAGCTATGAAAATGGGCGAAATGCAAAATGTTTAACCATCAGTCAGGAGAATAATACAATCTGGGCGCAAGCTGGCGTCAAATTTGAATGTACGTAGACAAAAAGAAATTAAGTTGACTTTTTAATTTGTGATCGGTCACTTCTGTCATTTGAAATAGCACGTTCCGTTTGAAATATTACTGTTTCAGGCAGTTGAACATCAAAGACGCATTTGTGAGGCCGCACGTACTTTAAACTGCGAAAGTGAGGAACTACAGTCAAGACAGCTGGAAGATGACGGACGCTATAAAGGAATACCTGTTTAGTTGAAAGTTTTGTTAAATTTGAAACACTCTGTCACTTACAATAAAAGTGAAATGCTTAGTTTAAACAGCTTGCCGTCTGAACTGTTTTCACAAATTTGAAAAACGGCACAAGTAAGGAGGGAAATCTTACCTGGTTTCTTGTTTGACATAACTACGTGCAGCCTCAAAGCAGAACAGAAAGTTACATGTACTTCTAGCTTAAAGGTGTGGTACATGTAAATGCAGTAAAAATCAACCACCAGTAAACTTTCCATACACTACTTATGATGCCCGATCCTCGCAGTAGAGAGCGCTATTTATGCAATAGCGAAAATCAGACCTGAAAAAAATCACGCCTGTACGGGATTCGAACCACTGACCTCTGCGATACTAGTGCAGCGCTCTACCACTTGAGCTAACAAGCCAACTGGGAGCAGGCCATTAAGTTGACTCGTAATAAACCTGCACGTACAGGCCTGATTTTTTTCAGGTCTGATTTTGGCTATTGCATAAATAGCGCTCTCTACTGCGAGGATCGTGCATCATTCGTATCTATAACCGCAGTTCAAAATATATGAACTTCATATATTCACCGTATCTGATTTATCATCACGGGTTTATTACGAATCAACTTAACGGCCTGCTCCCAGTTGGCTTGTTAGCTCAATTGGTAGAGCGCTGCACTAGTATCGCAGAGGTCAGTGGTTCGAATCCCGTA